>NW_020953709.1:2407677-2487691 GCF_900497805.2 Vombatus ursinus
GTGTGTGTGTGTGTGTGTGTGTGTGTGTGTGTGTGTATGTATCTATTTGTGACTAGTGACTATTCCCACTTTTCTCTCTGGTTCTGAAAAATCATGGCAGTTTTATGTTTCTTTTAAGATTTCTTGAAATATGGTGTCTAGGCTCTTTTTTTTAGGTCATGGTGTCCGGGTAGATCAGTGATTTTCAAGTATTTTCTCCTTGATATGTTTTCCAGGTCAGTTGTTTTTGCCACGGGATATCTCACATTTGCTTCCATTTTTTCTGCCTTTGACTTTGTTCTAATAATTTTTTTTTGTCTCATGGAGTTGTTGGTTTCTATTCGACCCATTCTAATTTTCAAGGAGTTTGTTGCTTGAGCAGGTTTTGTGCATCTTACGCCAAGTTATTTATTTCCTTTCTAATTCTTTCTTCTCATTTCTCCTCCAACTTTTCCCTCTAGTCCTCTGATTTATTAAAAAGATTTCAAAACTCTTTTTTGAACTCTTTCTTCATCTCTCACAGGAATTCCAGTTGAGTTTGTTCCCAGACTGTTTTTCTTTTTTTCTTTTTCAGGCTGTGTTTCTCTGTAAGACTTTGCTTGGAGATGTTTTGGAGTCATTGTCCTCTACATTTGTGTCTTGAGCGTCTTTTTTGTTTGTTTGTTTGTTCATTCTTCCAGCCTCCTTTCTGACTTCAGAGCGTGTTAGAGACAGGCCTGTACGCTTCTGGAGAGAGCATCTGCCTTAGTCCTTTTTCTGCTTTCTTCGTGGTATTGAGTCTTGTGTTACTACGGCTCTTAGGGACAGCTCAGACTAAGGATCTGCAAGCTTTCAGCGCTCCCAAAGTCTGATCCCTGGCCCCCTGGCCTGAGCTCTGCAAGTTCTTGACGCTGCTGGATTCAGCCCCTATGAGCCAGCCAGAAAGCTCTCTTATAAGGTTCAGAGTGACATACCTGTAGACTTCCATTTGGTCTGGGAATCCTGCTCCAGTTATCCCTCTGCAGGCTTCAGAGTGGGCTAGAAGCTGCAACTAAGACCTGCTGTGCTCCTGGGGTCGGAGCCACACCACTGTGGTTTGCTTCTGAACTTCTTTCTTTCTTGGTACACAGGCCAGAGCTGGCTGCTGCTCCTCAGCCCTGAGCACAGGTCCCTTCCTCAGTCTGCCCTGGATCTGTAGCCCAGAACTGGGTAACGGGTGACAAAGCTGCCATTTGGCACCTGTGTATGAAGTTGTGCCCTAATGTGGGTCTGGAACCTCATCTTGCCCTTGGCACAGTCCCTGGGTGATGGAATGCACCATGGGGCGTGCTCCTGACCAGACTTTTTTCCCAGGACTTGCAGATGTCTCTATCTCCTTATGCCAACCTTGGCTGGAAAACCGGCGGTGCTTTTTATCTTGGATTTTCCAAACAGGATTAGACCTGATGCATTTTATAGGAATCTTTGGAGACTTTTTGAGGGGTGGGGTAGCTATACTTCTTGCTACTACTCTTTCTTGGCTCTGCCCCCAGTGTCCATCCTCTTTGACTCTGATTCTTTCTCTTAACCATCTGCTTTCTCCAGATATCTTAAAAAGCATAACCCATATAGCTTATAGTACGCCAGCATGGTTCTAGTTGGTATGTTAAAGAGGACAGTGACTCAGAAGCAGATGCCCCGGGTACGAATGGTTGCCTACATGATGGAGAGGGGCAGAGATAGTAGGGCTCACCTTTTTGAGAGCTTCAAAAGCAAAAGCTCTATGGTTACCTATCAGGGATGTCGTAGAAGTGATTCCTTTTCAGTGACAGGGTAAACTAAAAGGCCAAAAAGGCCCTTTTCAACCCATTCTGTGGCATTTGCTGCCTGTTTGACCTTGAATCTTGAGCCATTCCAGACCGGTAAAATGAGGAGGGTTGGACTGAACGATGTCCAGGGTCTTTCACAAAAGACTCTGAGAGAGGAAGCCCCCTTCGCAGTGCACTGATGGTGTTGTTTAGCTGTGGGTCAACTTAGGATCCTTTTCTGTTAATCCATCTCTCTAGTCTTTTCCCATTCAATTTTTGTGCTGATGCTCTTTTTGCTCTAAGGTTTATCATCTGGAATTTCTTTGAACTGAATATATCTTGTAATTCCATCAGACTTTAGACACAGCAGCGACACAGACTCTCTGACTCTTTGGGGAGCAAGAGGGAAAAAGATGGAAAAGCAGAATATTAGAGAAGCAGGTGAATTGTAACCTTCTCCTTTGCTAATTAGAAAGATTTTCTGTGCTAGGAAAATGGTAGACTATGGCATGTCAAGAATGGAGAGACCTTAGGGTCCTCCTGGAGGGACAGCATGGTATGATGGAAGGAACTCCAGACCTGCAGTCAAAAAATCTGGCTTTAAGCCATCACTCTCTTACTTATTAGTTGCCTAACTGGCTGAACAACAATCTCTCTGAACTTCAATTTCTTTGGCATTCAGGGTAAACGGGAAGAAATGTGGTCTCAGGTAACTTTTCCAAGACAAATTCAGTTGAACCAAGGATTGTGGGGGGAGGACCCCACAAGGCCCCCACTGAGAAAACTGCTGCTTAGAAAGGAAGTGAGCAGGGGAGGGTGAGGATTAAAGTTCACCTGGGGTGGGTCATTGAGGAGAGGAAGCTGCCTCCAGCAGTCTGACATAGTTTTTTAAAGGGCCTGGCTTCAAGCACCACTCTTGACTCTTACTGGCTGTGTGACCATGGGCAACATATTTAACCTCTCAAAGCCTCAGGTTCCCCATCTATAAAATGACAATAATACTTTCTATGGTAACTAAATCTTTCTAACTGCTCAGCTCAGTTATTTTTAAATTTGTCAAGGAGTGTGAGAGCACCCAATGTCCTCTAAATTTTGGTGACGTGAGGTAAAGCCCAAGTTTCTGAGTCCTCATTGTTCCTTTGAGTTTCCTCTTCTCTACAGGGAGGCTGATTATGTTTTTGGTCCTTTTTCCCTACAGGATGTAAAGTGCTATATGAATGGAAGCCAGCTCTTTTTCATTCAACTCCTTCATCTGGCAGTGCAAGCTGGAAGAAGACATATGCTGCCCTAGGTAAGGTTTAAACCCTGTGTCTGACGGTCCATCAGAAACTTGGTGTCTTCCTTGGAGCACATGCAACTTGCTTTGGAGTACATGAGATGCTCATTGTTTGTCCCTTGCTCTCCGTCTGCCTAGTGGCTCGTTTCTTTCTTCACTCTTACTTTTCTCTAATGAAATTCTTTACCCTGCTCCCGTGTAATTCTTCTTTTGTCCTAACTTGCAATCAGTAAATGAGTTTTTAAATGATTCTGAATGGAAAGGTGTACAAATTAGGTACAATTAACCTTAGATTTAGTTAATTTTATTTTATAAGAAAGGATGGGTTGAGATAGAGTAGCACTTAAAATATAATAAATTTATAGGGAGATTTTATGTCCTATTGTTTTCTCATTAGTTTATGTTGTTCTGGATGAGTTGTTGGGCACTAGGGGGCTAGGGACAGGGTAGAAAAGATTCCTTTTCATGTCACAGAAGCTTTTCCTTAATCTCAAATCCTTTCTTTGCTTTCATTCCAGAAAAAGGGACCTTGAATTGGTCTCCATGTTTCATTTCCCCTTGGAAATTCCCATCTAATCACAAACCAGTATGCTGGGCAGGCATGTGTCTTCCTGATCGCCACCAACACAACCCTGTATGGTTCTCCCTGGCTCACATCTCTGAAAAGTCCTTAATGTCCCATAGGACTTGTGCTCCACTCCAGAACATGATGGAAGGAGCAGAAAGGAATCAGAGAGGCTCAAAAAAAATTGATTGTTGAGCCCCAAGGTATTCAGGTGAAAGAATGCAACCATCCTGATATGAAGGAGAATTGCCTTTTGTCTTCTTAGATGTTCCTGGTAGAAGAGTCTTCTTTCTAAAAATTTGATACCTAGTTTGTGCTAGATTTGTCAGCAAGCTTATCGTGTGGATTTTGTAGCTGAACTGTTTCTGGGGCTTGGGGATTTGAAACCATTATAGCCACAATGTATAAACCAAACAGAGTAACATCAATGAATGACACCCCAATCTCCTCTATATCATCTTTCTATGTGGTTCCTTATCAGGGTTATCTCTAGAATCCCCTTCCTTAATAGGAATGCCTTCCCTTCCCTCCTCACTGTATTTGACCCTGCATTATAGACTATGTCCAAAGAGCACATTTATACCCATTCATAGCCACATTGGCTGTTTTTACATGGTCCCGATACAGGGGTGGGAAACCTGCAGCCTTCTAGGTCCTTAAGTGTGGCCCTTTGACTGAATCCAGACTTCACAGAACAAATCCCTTTAATAAAAGGGTTTGTTCTTAAAACTTGGACTCAGTCAAAAGGCTGCACCCGAGGACCTAGAGGGCCACATACGGCCTTGAGACCACAGGTTCCTCACTGCTGGTCCAGAAGTATCTGAGTATGAATGTTGCAAGCCTGGAGCGTCATCTCATTGGAATCAGGGACCACAACAGGAAAGAAGACTCTGCTTCTCCAAGGGGGAGTGACATCCTGTAGTCTAGCATTTCTTCGTCCTTATTATTGATTTGGATTTTGTAATTAGGACATAGGTATTAGAACGGGAAGGAATCCTGGAAATCCCATTCCCCCCTCCCCCCATTCAGCTTAGTAGATGAGGATCCTGAGGATCCGAGAAGGAAAAGACTTGCCATGAGATCTGTATTGCCAGGTCATCTTCATTCCTACTCTTTTAAGGATTTTCTTGGAAGCTCTTGACCATTTTCCCCCCTCTATTAAAATTGTGTCAATTATTTTTTTCTAATTCTGTACAGTATCCCCTTTCTGGGTAATATCTTTGATGTAGAACCAAATTTGTAATAGAGTTCCACCGTGAACATTAAATGGCGTTCTAGTTATCTTGGTGGGCGTTTCTTTTCTATGATGATATATTTAGGTACTGTAAGTTCCAAGCACTCTCATAAGCTTTTTTACTCAATTATTTGGGGGAAACACACTTTGTGTGGGAGTTGGTTGCGTATTTGTTGGGAAGCATCTATTGTATCAAACTCTTCATTTCAACTTGTCAAGTTTGTGCCTAGAATCCAAATGTTATTTTAGCCTAGTTAAATGTAGATTCATGGCTTCCAAAAGGTAGGAAGTGATATTTTCTCTGTACTGTATGTCTTGGCTACATCACATCTGGAATATTGTGGTCTCTTTTGGGGTGCCATGAAGCACAATGACGGAGGGATTGCCCCAAAGCAGGCTGATTGAAAGAGTATCCCTGGTTCCTAGAATAATGTGAGCTTACCCATATTAAAGAATTTCATTTGACTAGATGCCATTTAATGATGATGGAGTGATGGAACTGGGGATATTAACCTTGGAAGTGAGAAGATATGACGGATGGAGCACATGATGGCTGACTTCAAGTATTTGAAGGGATGACACGTGGAAAGGCATTTGAACTTGCTATGCCTGTTCCAAAGGGCAGAACTAAGAACAGTAAGCAGAGGTTACAAGAGGCAGGTTTTGTCTCAGTATAAGGATAGGCCCCTTAATAATTAGAGCTGTTCAAAAAATGTAGTGATCCACCTCAGGGACTAGTGAATTACTCAGCTTTCTTGATCTTCTATTCTTCTACTCTAGATAACCACATGTTGAAGACATTGGTCTGGTAAGAATGGGAATAAAACATAGCCGTCTGAAATTCCTGACCACTGTGGGATTCTATGACTGTCTCCCAAACTCCTCCTAACACGTACTCATGTTCGAATAACTAACTCACCAGATGCTCACTATTGATGGCTTTGTATCCAACATATATGACTAGCACAACAATGCAGAATTCAGTCACGGTGAAGATGAGCATCACTGATAAAATGCCCTACATTATAGGAGAAAATAAGAAGATAATTGAAGTAGCATGAATGACTATGAATTCAAGAAGTGAGCAAAGCCTATATCCATGGGCCAATGGACCTTTCAGATACTGATAACTCACCCAGGTATCCATCATCTCTCTCACCTCTCCTATCTTGTCAGTCACCAAGCGATGGAGTCTCCACCGCAAGAGTTCTTCAGATAGAGGCAGGAGAGTCACTTAGCAGGGAATGTTGAACCCTCACGGGTTCAGTGAGGTTTCTTCCTCTGTTATCTCTTCTGAGTGCGACAATATGTGCCTTGATGAGATAGGAGTGGGGACACATAGGCCATGTGTATCATCCTACAGCCCAGTAGGTTTGATTGTGCGTCTGCTTTGTGATGTCCACTGTCCTTTGGTAGAAGGATACCGGGAAACTCTGGCTGTATTTCCCACCCATTGCCTGCCGGTTAAACAATGCTTAAGGATAGGCGCTGTCTTACTCCGATTTATAAATATCTTTTCACCATCTTAATAACCAGTGCCTACATAATGGGCAGCTATGTGGCACAGTGGATAGAGGGCCGGGCCTGGAGTCAGGAAGACTCATCTTTCCAAGTTCAAATCCAGCCTCAGACATTGCCTAGCTGGGTGACCCTGGGCAAGTCACTTAACCCTTTTTGCCTCAATGTAAAATGAGATGGAGAAGGAAATGACAAACTGATACAGTTTCTTTGCCATGAAAACCCCAAATTGGGTCACAAAGAATTGGAAATGACTGATAAATGACTGAACACATTGTTGTCCGTCCTTCGTTTTCAAGGAGGACAAATGACATCACATGACTCACGTGTAAATTGGATTTACGTGAGGAAGCATTGCACAAAGTCGTAAGCCTCATTCTGTAGAAGTCCAGTGGCAAGACAAGTCAGGAAGACTGGCGATGGCCCTAACTCACCTGCAGGTTTGAGGCCTGTCAGTTATCTTCCACCTGGTTTAGCCCATTTGCTGAGACAGTTTACCAGGGTGTGGCTGCTGAGCAGACTACAGCTTCTTGGAGCCACAGGTGAGAGCTGAGTGCCAGGTAAACACCAAAGGTGGATGAGCAGCCCTGAAGAGGGCTTGGCAAGCCCTCCCACCAGAGGTGCTGGTCCTCCCTGGACATCCCACACATCACCTGAGCACATAAGGGACTCACTAAGAAGCACCAGACTTGTGCACAGAGTAGGTGTCTTTCTTTGTGCCCAAGTCAAGTGAACAAGCAGTGATTAAGCGCTTGGAAGTGGCCCTTTGCCCAGGGTTGGAGATAGAAAGGAAGGCAAGAGCAGTTCCTTCTCTTGAGGAGCTCACTCTGTGCTATGAGACAGGAAGCAGACAACTGCATACAAACAAGAGTACATAGCAGCATGGACTGCAGATAACCTCAGAGGAAAAGGGAAACTTGGAAAGAATTCTTGTAGAAGCTGAACCTGCAAGGGCAACCAGGAGGAAGAGACGGGAGGGTTAGAATTCCAGGCATGGGGAACAGCCAGTGAAAATGCCAGTCAGGAGACGGGAGAACGTAGAATGAAGAGCATGGGGAGGGGAGGAAGGCCTGAGAAGACTCGAAAAGGAGGACAGAGGCTGGGTCTAAAGGGCTTTAAAATCTAGACAGAAGATCTTATAGCATGTAATTTTACCGGTTCTTAAAGGAAGTCATTTCTGTCCCCCAGGTCTCTTGCTGGCCTGTCATGGCATAAGCCTTCCTTCTACCTGGCCTGAAATTTCTCTCCATAGAATTTGGAACACATGCTAGATAGTGAGGTATTATTTTCAGAAAGCCCATGCTAAAATGCATCTGTTACCTAGGAGAAGAGGCTAAAAGCTGGTTAATGGTATAGCCTTTTCCTTAAGCCCCTCCCTTTTTTCTTTTTGGTGAGGCAACAGGGATTGGGTGACTTGCCCAGGGTCACACAGCTAGTAAGTGTCAAGTGTCTGGGGCCGGATTTGAACTCAGGTCATCCTGACTCCAAGGCCAGAGCTCTATCCACTGTGCTACCTAGCTGCCCCTCTTAAACTCTTTCTGTTGAACATATTATCATCGATGAGTTGATCAGACATTTTCACTTTGGAAGGCAGGAGACCAAGATGGGTTGAGATAATTGACCGGCAAGGGGCCTGGACTGCAAGGCAGAGATAGGCCCTGCGGTATTGGGGTTGGGGTAGACTAGCCCAGGAGGGTATATCAGGCACCAGATAATAATGATGAAGGCAAAACAAGGGAGGGAAAGATAGAGCAGGGAGATGAAGACCACATTAAGAGTAACATAATCTGGCCCAAGATCAACCTTATTTATAGCTGAGAGGCAGACACAGCCTGCCACTGGGTTGAAATTCTAGAAAAATCGCATTAATTGGCTTTCCACAGAGAAAGGAACTGGGTCTGGATGAAAACACATGCTTATCCTTCAAAGAGAAGCTCTCATGATTTGGTGTGACTTGGTGAGAATCTGCTGTCCATATCCCAAGTCTAAAGGTCCAAGCTGGCATAGATCAGGGAGAAGATCCTCTCTATTCCAGTCTCCTCCAATAGAGGATTCTGAATGCAAACATCACTGTAGGCTTTTGAGCAACACGCAGACCTAAGCAACTTACCTCAATATGTTCTGAGACCATTATACACAATTCTTTTTTTTTTTTTTTGGCTAGACAATGGGGTTAAGTGACTTGCCCAGGGTCACACAGCTAGTAAGCATTGTGTTGAGGCTGGATTTGAACTCAGGTCCTTTTGAATCCAGGGCCGGCGCTCTATCCACTGCGCCACCTAGCTGCCCCCACAATTCTTTATTGAACCAATGAGGCAGTTGTTCATTATTTAAGAAGCAGTCAGGGCCGCTGGGGCTGATAGGATGTTCACGACCACGCTGCTTTGGACCAGAAAGAGAAAAGTAACACACTTTGAAAATGCTCAGGATTCCTGACTCCAGGCTCTTCTGCATCTTTGAGGGTTCCTTTCACACTCCTCCTGGTGACTTTCCCTAAGGAATGGAGTGTTAATTAGCACGGGGTAAGCTAAGCTTTGCCCCATGGTGCTGACATCTGCTGTGCAAAACATCCCTCCACCAGGCATTTGTCTTACACGTGTCCTTATTTCTGTCTAATGTACCACCTTCTAGTCTCCTGGTAGCCTCAGAGCCTCTCTCCTAGTCTCTTCTAGGCTGATACGAACTATTTGTGCTCAATCTGTGGTAGAGCGTGCTGAGCTCATATTGGTCTGATTAGCTGTATCTGGACATACTGTACGTTGACTCCAACATAGTGATGTCGTTTTGGTCTTCTTCGACCACAGGGACTACAGCCTTCCAACCAACTTCTTTGTTTTCCTCAACTCTTCACCCTCCCGTCAACCCTCATTTCCAGTCATTTGCGAGACCTCGATGTTTCTTTTGAAATGTTATTTTGTCTTCAGTCCTAAATTCTCTCCTTCCCTCCATCCCACATTGAAAAGACAAGAAATACAATACCAATTACACATGTGAAGTCAGGAAAAGCATTTCCACATTAGCCATGTTCCAAGAAAGAAAGATGCTTCTGTCTACACTTTGAGCCCATCAGTTCTCCATCTAGAGGTGGACGGCATTTTTCATGGTGAGTCCTTTGTAGTTATGGTGGATCATCATATCGATCAAAGTGGCTAAGACTTTCATACCTCTCCAGTATTACTGTTACTGTATAAGTTGTTCTGATTCTGTTACTTCCCTTTACATCAATTCATACAAATCTCCCCAGGCTTTTCCGAAACCATCTCCTTCATCATTTCTTATGGCACAGTAGTATTCCATTACATTCATATACCACAACTTGTTCAGCCATTCTCAAATGGATGGGCATCCCCTCAATTTCCAATTATTTGTCACCGCAAAAAAAGCTGCTATAATTATTTTGGTATGTGGATCTTTTTCTTTTTTCTCTGACCTAGTTGGGATATAGATCTAACAGTAATATTCTTTCAATTTCTATTTTACCCTCTGGTTCTAGAATATCAGGGCAGTTTTCCTTGATAATTTCTTGAAAAATGACGTCTAAGCTGTTATTCGATCATGGCTTTCAGGTAGTCCAATAATTTTAAAATGATCTCTGCTGGATCTATTTTCTAGGTCAGTTGTTTTTCCAATGAGATATTTCACATTGTCTTCTATTTTTTCATTCTTTTGGTTTTGTTTTACAATGTCTTGATTTCTCCTAAAGTCACTAGCTTCCATTTACGCCATTCTAATTTTTAAGGAAGTATTTTCTTCAGTGAGCTTTTGGACTTTCTTTTCCACTTGGCCAATTCTGCTTTTTAAGACATTATCTTTATTGGCTTTTTGAACCTCTTTTGCCATTTGGGTTAGGCTATTTTTTAAGCTGTTATTTTCTTCAGTATTTTTTTGGGTCTCCTTTAGCAAGCTGTTGACTTTTTTTAATAATTTTCTTGCATCATTCTCATTTCTCTTCTCATTTTTCCTCTACTTTTCTTACTTGCTTCTCAAACTCCTTTTTGAGCTCTTCCATGGCCTGGGACTGATTCATGATTTTCTTGGAGGTTTTCGATGTAGGAGCTTTGACTTTGTTGTCTTCTTCTGGTCGTATGTTTTGATCTTCTTTGTCACCGAAGAAAGAGTCTATGGTCTGATTTTTTTTGCACAGTTTGCTCATGTTCTCAGGCGATTACTTGAGTTTTAAACTCTTTGTTAAGGTAGGGGTCTGCTTCCAGTGTGTAGGATGTACCGTCCCAAGCTTAGGGGGTTTTGTGCAGCTGTTTTCAGAGATATTTCTGGGGACCTGTAAATTTTCAGTTCTTCCAAGGTGGTACAATCAAGGGTGAGGTGTTTACTCCTTTCCTGGCCTGTGCTGTGGTCTATGAGTACTCTATTTTACACAAGTACTCTTTTTTACCTTGGAACTGTGAGGAGGATTCCCTTTCCACCTCCTCTACAAGTCCCACCATACCAGTGCTCCTTCTCGCCCCAGGATCACCACCCAGAACAATGACCTAGATCCAAGCACTGGCAAAGGAAGAGATTCCTGCTTCAGTACCGGTAAAGAGATTCCTGCAATCCCCTTCTGATCAGCCACTCAATTCCCCCTCAATCTGTGGGCCAAGAGCTCTGAAAACAGCCACCACCCTGGAGCTGTGCCAGGACTGGAGCTGGGTTGGAGCTTCTCTCTCACCATGGTCACAGACCTTTCCTACTGACCTTCTAAGTTGTCTTTGGCATTTGTGGGTTGAGAAGTCTAGAAACTGCCACAGCTGCCTGTGATTCAGGCTTACTCCAGGTTGCCTTAGGCCTGGTCTTTGCCTGCACCCCATGCTGAACTGTGCTCCTCTCCCAGCCCGGTGCAATAGACCTTTCCAATCAGCCATGCGGGTTGTCTTGGGCTGGAAATTTGTTTCACTCTGTCTTTTTGTGGGTTCTGCTGCTCTAGAATTTGTTTAGAGTCATTTTTTACAGGTATTTGGATGGGTTTGGGGGAGAGCTCATGCAAGTCATTGCTTTTACTCCGCCAACTTGGCTCTGCCCCTCCCTGACAGTGATATTGCTGGGTCAAAGGGTATGCAAAGTTTTATAGCTTTCTGGGCATAGTTCCAAATTGCTCCCCAGAATGGTTTGATCAATTCATAACTCTATCAGCAATGCAATAATGTCCCTGTTTTCTCACGTGTCCACCAACATTTGTTATTTTCCTTTTCTGCATTTTCTTAGCCAATCTGATAGGTATGAGGTGGCACCTTAGAGTTGTTTTGACTTGCAATTCTCTAATTGATTTAGTGCAGTTTTTGAGATGGCTATTGATAGCTTTGATTTTTTCCTGTGAAAATTGTTTATATCCCTTGACCATTTATCATTTGGGGAATGGATCCTATTCTTATGAATTTGATTTAATTCCCTATATATTTGAGAAATGAGGTCTTTATCAGAGAAACTTGCTGCAAAGATTTTTGCCCCAGTTTCCTGCTTTTCTTCTAATTTTGGCTGCATTGGTTTTGTTTGTCTGAAAACTTAAATTTTATGTAATCAGAATTATCCATTTTACCTTCCGTGAATCTGTATATCTCTTTGTCTAGTCATGAACTCTTCCCCTATCCATAGATCTAACAGGCAATTTCTCTCATTCCACTCATTTGTTTATATCACTCTTTATGTCTAAATCAAGCACCCATTCTGAGCTTATGTTGGTATATAGTGTGGGATGTTGGTCTATATCTACTTTCTGCTTGACTACTTTCCAGTCTTTGCAGCAGTTTTTTTCTCCCCAAATGGGGAGTTTTCACCTCAGTAGCTGGGATATTTGGGTTTGTCAAATACTAGGTCACTGTGCTCGTTTGCTTCTGTATGTTGTACGCCTGTTCTGTTCTGTTCCAATGGTCAGCCATTCCATTTCTTGTCAAGTCCCAGATTGTTCTGATGATTACTGATTTGTTGTATAGTTTGAGATGTGGTGTGCCCGACCTTGGATCTGACTTCTTCACTCTTGACTCACACAGATGCCGCTGTGGTTCTAGTTCTTCTCACATCTCACTGGCCTCCTAAACGGTTCTCCCTGACTTCAATGCTTTCATTCTCCACATGGTTGCCAAAGTGATTGATTTTCCTGAAGCAGAGCTCTCACTGTGTCCCTCTCCCACTCAATGAACGCTAGCAGCCCCTTATTGCCTATAAGATTGAATATGAACTCCGACTGAGCTTTGAAAGACCCCCACAACACTCTGTTATCCAGCCCAAGGGACTTTCTCGTTGCTCCTTACGTTTTGATGGCCAAAAGTTACCTATTAAGTTGGGTTTTACTGGCTGTATTACTTTCTCAAAGACCAAGCCTTAAACCCAGTTCACTCTGGATCTCTTGGATTGGACAACAGTAGGCCCAAGCACCACTTAATGGTTATTTTTTGGGCCCTACAGGATCAGAGTGAATGTAAATAGTAACTGTTTCTCTTTTGGCTAGCAACCTTGAGGGTCTTCCCCTCCTAGTTTGATTTTTTTTTTTTATTAAAGGGGCCATCCCTTAGTACACTTCTTAAAGAGACCTGTTCGCTGAATGGGGGTTGCCTCTCTCAAAGTGAGAACGTGAAAAGACCTTAGTTTAAAAGGGCCAAGGTCTCCAACTGCATCCTGGGCCATCTCCAGTCGTCCTGATGAGTATCTAGCCACTGGACCCAGCTGGCTCTGGAGGAGAAAGTGAGGCTGGTGATCTTGCACAGCCTTCCCTCACTCAAATCAAAGCCAACTGCAAGTCATGTCGTCGTCTCCCTGATGTCTTGGTCTTCTTTGAGAATGAAGGACAAACCATACAACCACAACATGGTACTCCATCTCCTTTTCCCTTTTCCATTTTTTGCACTGGCTATCCCCCTTAGCTAGCAAGCATGCCCTATTCACTCTGCTTCACTTCCTCTGGCGACACCGCTTTCTACAATAAGCTTTTTTTGATCCCTGGAACAGCTAGTGCCCGCCTTCCCAAACTATTTCATATTTAGGTGCATTCATTCTGTGTCTAGTTAGAATTGTACTTATCTACCCCAGTAGGATGTAAGCTCTTCACAAGCAAAAATTATTTTATTCTTTGCTGTTGTGCCCCTAGAGCTTGGCATACAGTAGGCAATTTATAAATGTTTACTGATTAATGGGTGAAAGGGAAGTAAACCAGGGCTTCTGCTCTTGGTTCTTTGCTAACTGGCCCTAGACGACAGCCATCCCCAGGGTCTCCTCACCATGGAACACTTCTCCTAGGCCTGTCTTTCTTTCCCACCTCCACAGGTATGAACACCAGACCACCTACTCCCTGTCCTCAGGCCACTCAGGCCACCCTATCAGGGGTGCATTGCCCCTGGTGCTGGCACCACCCAAATCTTCTTTTTAGGCCTTTTCAGCTCTTTTTGATCCCAGGTGGGGACCCTACAAATGTTCTATCATAGCTGTACCAAGTCAAGTCCATGAACATTTACTAAGCACCTACTCTGTGCCAGGCACTGTGCTAAGCAGTAGCAATCCAAGCAGAGGCAAGATAGCCCCTGCCCAGAAGGAGCTGTTGGCCATTGGAGAGAGGGAGCCCAGAGCTCTTTGTCTGTGCCTGTGTAAAGTGCCCCCGATGGAGCTGTCAGAGAGACCTTTGACAGGGGGCCTAGCTTGCTCCCTGGGGCCCTGGGGCTTTTGGGGGCCCGAGTTCTGGAAAATGCGGGTAGAGAAAAGAGCGGCTGTGAAGAAGAACTTCGGGGTGTGTGTGTGTGTGTGTGCGTCTGTGTGTGCACGTGTACACATGTTTGTCGTTTGTGTCTTGTCTGTATTACATTGTGTGCATCTTATGTGTAGGTATGTTGTGTGTCTACGTGTTGTGTATGTTAGGGATTGTACTTGTATGTTGTATCTATTGTGTATGTTACATGTATATTGTGTTACATGTGCTATTTGTATTTTTTGTGTATGTGTTGGGTTGTATACATGTTGTATATACATGTTGAATGTTTTGTATGTGCGTTTTGTGTGTACATGTGTACACTGTTTATGTGTTGTGTATATGTGTGGTGTTTGTGGTATGGGTACATATTATGTTGTGTTTAGTGTATGGATATGCTGTCTTATGTACATTGTATTACATATGTGTTGTATTGCTGTAGGTTGGTGTGTGGTATGCATGTGTACATTGCTGTGTATTTGTGTGTCATGTGTATTGTGTATGTGTAAATGGCTATTGTATCTATGTGTGTGTTGTATGTATACAAGTTACATGGTGGTGTGTACTCTGTGGGTTTATTATGCTATGTGCTATGTATTTGTGTTGTGTATAGTTATGTGGCTTGTGTGTATATAGATGTGTTGTGTTTTGTTGTGTGCGTATGTTGCTGTGTGCATGCTATTTGCATGTGCATGTGTGCTATGTCTGTTGTGTGTATGGGTATGCAGGCTGTGTGTTGTGCATGTCTGTTGTGTCTGTGTTGTATGTATGCTACACGTCTGTATGTTCTGTGTGGACGCTCTGTATGTATGTGCTGTACTGTGCTGCACGTCTGTGCATGTGTGTGCTGCGTCTGTGTAAGCATGCCGAGGAGGGAAGGGGTGGGGTGGCGCTGAACTCCACAGCCTGTAAGCTTTTGCTCCAGGACTCCTTTGATCAGCACCCCAAACAGAGTTCTCACAGAGGACACCGCCTGCTGGTCAGGTTATCCAGGGTGGGGAACCTGTGGCCTCAAGGCCACTTGTGACCTTCTAAGTCCTCGGGTGCGGCCTTTTGACAGAGTCCAAGTTTTCCAGAACAAACCCTTTTATGAAGGGGATTTGTTCTGGAAGTTTGGATTCAGTCAAAGGGCCATACTTGAGGACCTAGAGGGCCACATGTGGCCTCGAGGTCACAGGTTCCTTACCCCTGGCTGTCTGCGCTGGGCTTTTGCCTGGAGATAGGCCCTCCTCTCGTCTCCACCGTCTGGAACGTAGGACAGGAAGACAGCAGCAGCAGCAGCAGCAGCAAGAGTGTCTCTGGGCACTTGGTTCCCCCAGTATATAGATGCCGAGCTTGTGTCCTTGGGCAGATGCTGGGCCAATGAGACTCTCACCTTCTGGGGCCAGTGAGTTTTTTCAGGCCGGGCGGGGTCCAAGCCCCAAGAGTCGGGCAGTCCGTTACAGTGCGCCTGACACCCTCTTCCAAAGCCCAAATCGAGATACAAGATCCAGATCCTCCTCAGGGTGATTTCTTCTGTACCCACAGTGCAGGGCCCACGGTCGTCCTTGGCCACAGCCTCTCCTACCTCCCACAACAGTGAACAAAGTCCTTGGCACAGGGTGGGCACTCAGTGAATGGCTACGTAAGTGAGTGATGAATGAATGAATGAATGAATGTGCCAAGCACTGGGCCAGGCTAATGGAACAAATGGGAAAGCAGAGGACTGAAAAGCTGAGCATGGGTTAAGGTGCCACAGAAAACAGTCACTCACCAGAGTTTTTGTGCCTTTTTTCCCAGCTGCTGCTGAAAGAGATTGGGAAATCATAAAGTGGAAAGAGGAGAATCTGGATCTGTGTGGAGTGCCTGGCACAAGTGATAGCATGCCCATGTTGTAGATGAGGAGCCACATGTGGCCTGAAGGTCGAAGATCCCCCACCCCTGGTCTTGCCCATGGGCACCTACGAGCCTGGAGCTGAACCCAGGGCTCTTGTCTTCAAATCCATCTCATTTCCCCGCAGGTCCCACTGTGACTTGCTCCCCCTCCTCCCATCCCCCTCATCTGCACATTCCTTTTTGGCCTTACCCATGTCCAGGTGCCGCCCGCTTCAGTTCCTCAGGACACATCTGGGGCACAGAGTAACTGGGAGAGGACACAAGACACAGACACAGCACCATGCTCCCCCAATAAAATGGAGGGTGGGGGGCAGGAGGCCCGAGGGCAGGCAGGGATGTTTTTTGTGACTCCAGAGCTGGGTAAGGATTAAGTGACTAGACGGTGAGGCCCCTGCCTTTGTAGATACTCCAGAAATAGGGTAGGAGGGGGTGGGAGGTTGGACTCACGAACCTTGAAGCACCCCATAACTAGGATGTTTCTTGGTTCTTGTGTGCCTAATAGACACGTAGAACAGATGTGTCCCGCAGATGCTTAGCATGGTTCGCTAGCGCTTTTGTAGGGGGTTATAAACCCTTCACATGCCTTCCTCACCCTATCTCCCATTTCCCGGGGCAGAAGTCCCTCTGGTGGACTGGCCAAGTCCTGAGACTCAGAGGTGAGACAGTGAGTGAGCCAGGCCCCCGGTCATCTCGAGGGGCAGCTCACGGCCCTGGAAGTGAAGCAATGTACTGTCTGGGCCAACACCATTGGCAGCTGGGGGCACCCGAATTTGAATGTGCCACCTCAGGTTTCAGGCCCAGTGAGCGTGGTTTGAATACAGACTCGGGCCTGGGGTCCGAATCCGGCTGTGCTATCATGTCCAAGTCACGAGTCCTCTGAGTCACTGTTTCTCCACCCGACAAGTGGGGATGATTCCTTTTCACATTTCTATAACACTTTATAGTTTTCCAAATGTTTTCTTCCCAAGTGACCAAGGGAACTAATACAAGTTATGTCCATTTTGCAGATGAGAAAAATGAGAATCGCATGTGAAGTGATTTGGCTGCAGACCTGTGGGAAAGAGCTAAAAATTGAACACAGGCCTACTGACTACAGTTCTTGGGTCCTAGAGAGGCCAAACTGGCTGTCCAACCTGTATCTGAGCTGCGCGCTCGTGTGTATGTGTGTGTGTGTGTATGTGTGCGTGCGTGCACTCAGGCTCGCATTTATGGAGGGGTGAATCCAGCTGCTTCTTTCTAGCCATTAATTATGGGATCATACTAACATGTACTTATCCAAGGTTGGGGACCCAGGACCACTCTGCTCGCTAAAGACTTCCTGCGAAATCCAGCCTGTCCCTGACTCCCAGGCTCCATCTGACCATTGTTCCGCTTCACTTTGGGCACAGCACCAGTGGCCACAGCTGCAGCCTGGAGAGCTGGTCACTTCTGTGGGGAAGAGGAGGGGATAGGCATCCTCTGCTTTGCATGCTTCTGAAAAAGCTTTCGTCCTGCCGTCTCTCTGTAGCTTCCTGCAGGCTTAGTGGTGGTGGGTGGGTGAGCCCAAGGCCTCTGAACCCACTGAGGTCTCCAGAAGGGCAGTGTCGATGGGGAAGAGGCCAGAGTGCTGGGGAAGGCAGAGGAGCTGACCTCAATTATGCTCACCACCGATGACCCCCTGCCCGTTGAGTAGGGCAGTGACCATCTGACGTGGTAACAGACACAAAATTAATCCAAGGCACAAGGCCATCACACCGAGAAGGATCTGGGTGACCTGTGAACAGAAGCAGACACCTGCTAAGCAGATGTGGGGCCTTGGTTGGCACCTGTTTTCCTAGGCATTGCACCCGTTATCCTTTGGTACCTCAGGAACGTCCAATCTCTGTCCCTCTGTAAAGGCGGAAGGAGCAAGTCTTTGGTTTTCTCCCCTCCATCAGAGTGACCTCTGAGCGAAGGGGAGGACAGAACTCTAACCCTGACTGCCCTGGGGATCCCAGCTCTCCTTCCAGGATCGCAGCGCGCCTCATATACAGCTTCATGGATTTCAGAGTTAGAAGGGACTTTAGAGAGCGCCGTTTCCCTGCCGAGAATCGCTCTCCCCGTTTTGCTTTCTCCTTTGCTTTAGTTTCACCTCATAGCTCACCCAGTAGGGTTTTGGGGGTCAGGATGCACATCTCTGGCTCAGCCCTCAGACAGGCTCCTTACCAGCTCCCTGAGAAGGGCCCATGGGCAGTTACTCTGCCAGCCCGTCCCTCTGTTGCCCTCTGCCGGAAACACCACCTTCTACCGTTGGTCCCTGCAGCCCCAGTTAACTTGATTGGATCCCAGGAGCCCAATGATCCAATTTCCCTCCGTATCTGGCTTGTATGAGAGCTGAGTGTGGCCTACAATCCAGGTTCTTCTGAGGCTGGACACATACATACATACGTATACGAAACTCCAGTATTTGATGCATGAAAGCTTCCAGTGAATGTGGAGGGCAAAGGAGGGCTGGTTGGATGTGTGTAGGGGAAGAGAGAGAGGTAGAGTGGTGCATAGCATAAGCAGGCTGTGGTGGATTACCAATGATGACTTGAGCCTTGTAAGAAGAAGGTATGTATAGTATACACTTCAAAGTGTAAAAGATGTCACCTGTGGGCATGGATGGTTGGAAAAGGAGTGAGGAAAAAACCACGTGCCCCTTGATAGGAGCAGAGCAAGAGCTACCCTGGCACTTCTGAGGAGAACTTTGGGAGAGGCCTTCAGTAGGTTGAGTTGATTCCCCCATCCTTGCACCCCAAGATGTATGGGAGGCCATGCACAAGAATCACAAAGGATGCATGATCTGGAGGAGCTACAGTTTACACCTTTAAAAAGAAAGTCCCTATTTAAATGAGATGAAATCATGGACAGGTAAGGAAAGATACACACACACACACACACACACACACACACAAGCAGCCAGGTGACACAGTGGTTAGAGTGATAGTCTTGGAGTCAGGAAAGTACCTGTTCAATCCTCTGTGCTACCCCTCCTGGCTGTGTGATCCTGCGTGAATGTGCCCTAGGCCACCCTCTCAGACTCTTCAGTTAGAATCAATATCAATCAGTGATCAATAAAAGTAAGAGCCTACTGTGTGCCAGGCTCTGTGCTAAGGGCTGAGCACAACAAAGAAGGTGGTAGAGGGAATTTCCTCACTGAAAAGCCCTCTACCAATAAAATCATTGTCCAACCAAGAGACCTTCTGAACCATCTCCAACCTCCTCACTTGATAAATGAGGCAACAGAACCTGCCCATTCATATCCTTCCTGTTAGGTCAGGGCCAGGATTAGAACTCAGGTTTTTTGGTATAGTGCCCTCATTCTACAAAGTTACTCCCATTAGGTCATCATGGGTTCTTAACCTTTTTTTTTTCTATCATGAGCCCCTTTGCCAGTTTGGTAAAATCCCCAGCCCCCAATCAGAATGTGGTTTTCAATTGTATAAAATTTATGGAATTACCTTGATCAGGCTACTTTCTGAAAGTTCATCAAGTCCAGATTACAAATTCCTAGGAGGAGGATAACAAGGTCTGAATGCAAATTGAAGAGCGGTGTTGAAATCCTGTTTCTGCAGCTGCGTGAGCTGGGGCAGATCATTTTGCGCACTGGACCCCAGTGTACTTCTGTATAAAGGAAGAGGCTTGAACCAGGTGATCTCCAAGGACCCTTCTAGCTCAAAGCTTATGATGACCCCAAGAAAACACTTACTGGATCATAGATTTAGAGCTCAAAGGGATGTTAAAATCATTTTGTCCAATACCCTCGTTTTATACTTGAGGAAAATGAAGGCCAAAGTATTTAAGTGACTTCCTTAAGGCTACAGAGAGGTTGAAAGAGAAAGGATTAAGACTCCATGGATTCCATTGAGACTTTTCCCAAGGACTATGGGTTCCCCCTTCAGGAATTTCTTCAGAGGGGCTTCAGGTTGAGGGGGGGATGCCAGCATCCCAGGCTCTTGGAATGTGGTACCCCCACCACTGAGGACCCATTGTAAAGATGCTGTTAGATGGCTCTTTGACAACCGTCTCATTGGACACGGTTCTAAAACAGAAAGACTGTGCATGATGGGATTAGTCACAGTGGCAAGGTCCTGTAGGAATCTTGCATGCCAGCTGTCCTTTGCAACCAAAGCCCATCTTTCTGAGGGAGTCTGCTGCCTCCATGGGTGTGCAAGTATACCTGAGAATATGGTGTGACCCTGCTCTTCATGTACCAGTGTCCCTCTGCGAATGGGACTTCCTGGAATGGCAGGGCAGTTGGGTCATAGGTCCTAAAATCACCGAGTTGAAAGAGATCTCAAAGGCCATCCAGCTTACCCATCTCTGAGCAAGAATCCCCTCTGGAGATTCCTGAGGGAAATGATGAAGGTAGTGTAGCAGAGCCCAGAGAGAGGGCTGGTCTCAGAACAAAAAGACCTTGGACACATTCAGACCAACCTCCTGGCAAAAATTGAAACCCATCTAATGGCACAACCCCATGTCACCATCGAAAGACTAAATGTACTAAGTCCTGCTGAGTTTTTAGAGACTATCCCTAGACTTGAAACAAATTAGCCTGTGAACGATGGTGAGTATAACCTTGCCTTGACTGTGTTACCATCCTAGACTCCCTGCTGACTCCAAAGGTCGCGCTCCAAGAGACACTCATCCCAGATGCCGACCTCGTGGTTTTCACAGATGGCTGCTGCCTAAGGAACCCGGAGGGAAAAGTATGGCATCACCATGGTAACAGGTATAGGAGTTGGCCCCCTCCCCATGCACATTCTGCATACCAGGCAGCGCTAGAAGCAGTGTCAAGGGCATGTGAGTTGGGAAAGGGGCTGAAGATTAACATCTACACAGACATCAGGTATGCCTTTGGGGTTGCCCATGATTTTGGAATGTTATAGAAGCAACAAGGATGCTTAACTTCTACCGAACAGCCCATAAAAAACAGTAATCAAGTCTCTGGGTTACTAGAATGTCTACTGCTCCCCATGCAGGTGGCCATTGTCAAAACTGCTGGCCACTCTTGTGAATCCACTCCTGAGGCCCGAGGGAATCAACTGGCTAAGGAGGCAGCTCTCACAACTCTGTTCCTGTAATGGTTTCCTATACCTCCCCCACGGCACTCCCACCTATTGATCTGGTAGCTTTAACAGAGGCTCCAGAAATAGCATGCCAATGGGAACGACAAGGGTGCACCTGAGCCTCTGAAGCAGGGCTTTGGAAACATGGACAGGAGGTTGTCCTCCCTGGCCAGCTACACCGGTCGCTGCTAAGCCACCTGCATGATCAGTGCCACTGGACAAACTTTATGAACTTTCTTCCCAGCACTGATGGGGAATATCTAAACAGTGGCTGAAGAAGTGGTGTCCAGATGTCAGTCTTGTCCCCTGTACACCCCATCCAAGCCCCTGAAGTCTCCCTGAGGCTGCTTCCTGCTCCCCTCCTTGCCCTCTGAGATCTGGCAGATAGATTTCATCCAGCTGTCTCTGGCCGAGAGTATACATTAGCCCTTGTTATGGCCTGTGTGTTTTCCAGTGGGGTGGAGATCTTCCTGTGTCAGCCAGCCACCTTGGGGGTAGTAGGAAAGGCCCTCTGTGAACACATCATCCCTTATCGGGGGGGTAGCACAGGAGGTTCATAATGATCAGAGAACCCATTTTACGGGGTAGAGGCTCAGAGCAATCCCGGTGGCCTGGGGAATCTGCTAGCACCTACATTGTGCTTACCATCCCTAGTCCTCAGGATTGGTGGACAGAACTAACAGAATATTGAAGGGACTACTAGGAAAATTGACCTCCGATTTCCAAGCACCATGGGTCAAGGTACTATCCATTCCTCTCCTTGCCCTCTGGTCATGGCCTGTGGGCAAGACCAAACTTTCCCTGTACTGGGTCGTCACCGGGAGGCCCATGCCCTTCACCTGGCCAGTCTCTCCCCACTTGCTTCACATTATCTTCAGGAATACTGCATTAGGCTTAGTCAGCAAATTCACCAGCTTCAAGACCTTATCTCTCAGGCTCATTTCCTAGGTTCTCTTGTGGCCAGCTCCCCTGGTGATTGGGTGTGTTGAAGTGTCACCAGCGGTGGAAGGGACCCTTCCAGGTACTGCCCACAACCTCTGCTGCCGCCACGTTCCAAGGAATAGACTCCGGGATCCATCTGTCACAACTAAAGATTGTCCCCGCTCTTAAGTGGGCGTCTGAGCTCGTAGGAGACCTTGCCCCCTGGTTCTGCAGGGGCCTGAAGCGGACAACATCTGATGCAGACAGCTTCCCCAAGAGTCTGGACGGGCCTGCATGGAGAAGAGCTACCTCCCCACCCGAGCCCCTTACATACTTAAGACTGGTTACCTCTATCTTTTGGTAGCTTTTCCTTGTTTTTACTTAGCTGATCTGTACTCCCATTCTGCCCCTCACTCCCCCCACCTTGGTAACCCCTTGTGGCCTGCTCTTCTGCATGCTTGCAATTGCCTTGCAGTGGCTGCCCATCTCTGCAGACACCGTCATGGGGGGAAGGGCAGCTCCTCCTCCCATCCCCCACTGACCCCCTGCAGAAGCTGGGCTAGGAGGCAGTCAGGCTGGTTAACCTGTCCAGCTGCTGGTGTAATTGACTGTCCAGGGGGCGCCTCAGTACAATCTATTTCTGGCCTTGTTGGGGATCCGTTCGTTTAGTAGCCCAGGTGAGGGTCTAAGATTCTCTGAGACAGGAAGCTCCAAAGAACCAATCCTGTTTCAAGACGCAGGTGAACCTGTCTGCTAAGGAGTCTGACGTTCTCCTTGGTGCACGCCCGGATGTGAACAGCTCTCAGGGCCCTGTCTTTTCCAGGGTAGGCCTCCACAGCCCCTCCTGCCGCCTTCTGTTCTTTGTCAAATCACTCCTCTGAAGCGCCTGTAGGGAACCTTGACCTGCCCATCGCAATTACACATTACAGAAGGGGATTCAAATTCAGTTTATGTAGCTCTGCCTAGTCCTTGGATTTTAGGCACCAACATGACCCAGGACACCCTTGACTCCTAGTTTTGCACAGGTCGATCTGCCAGAGCTGGTGCCATTCCCTGCACCAGTGATTGGTTTCTCATTAGCCACACATCCTTTGATGGGGCCTGTTTAAAACTCTGGCTCAACAAAATGGGAATGGAATAATTTAGTGGGATCTCCATCACGGTTACTGTTGGGCCAAAGAAAGGTACAGTCTTACCTCTGATGGTGTGACCGACAACTCTTGCCTCAACCCTTCCATGGGCATGATTCCCTGTCAGACCTCACTTCTGCACAACCATACCTCTAGAGACCAGAGCAAGGGCCTCTTTTCTTATCGAGGGTCCAAGGTTCAGTTCAGTAGGTCCCCAGGTTCCTTTAGGTTTTCCCTTACTTTGCCATTGTCACGGGGAATGTTCTTCTTGTGTGGCACATCTCTTTATCAGACCCTTCTCCTCCCCCCTCATCCCTCCTACAGGGCTGTACACAATCATTTGGGCTGTGCCTAACCTCCCTTACCTGCCAGGCAGTACCCCACCCAATACTTCTGACACTCCCAGGCTCTGAAACTCAGGCACTTAAATTTCTCCCACTATTATGGCTCTTGAGAATTTTCTGGCCTACAACATGAGAATTGGGAACAAGAGAAACAAGGAGTTTAATTGTACTCCTCTAACCCTGGAAGTAAAGGAAATACCCTCACTTCACACTCATCCCCTACCAAAGAAATTGCAAAGGACTTAACTCCAAAGTTTCTAGATTTGTAGAAGCCAAAGGGGTCACAGACTTGCAGAATACTTGTGAATGCACAATCAGAGCAGAGGAAAGTGGCACAGTGAATAGAGCACTGGCCCTGAATTCAGGAGGACCTGAGTTCAAATCCAGCCTCAGACACATAACACTTACTAGCTGTGTGACCCTGGGCAAGTCACTTAACCCCATTGCCTAGCCTCCCCCCCCCAAAAAAAACGGAGCAGAGGAAAGCCAGGAGCTATGAGGATGTCTGGAGTGCTGGGTTGGTGACATTAGCTTCAGATACATTTTCTCCAAGAATTATGGGCCACTTCTTGACTTTTTGTCCTCTTTGTGTTTGGATTTTTTACTTATCCTTTATATTACTTATTCAAGAAGAGAGCTGCCTTTGAAGTATCACTACAATCATCTACTGTTATCCTTGGCCGCCTCCTCTTGTCTCAGGACTAAAAGTCCTTAAAAAAATGGTCAGAGACATGGGCTGGGTTAGTTTTTCTTCTTCTTTCTTGTAAAGATATTGCTGCATCTTTAAGAAAAAAATAGCACATCCAGTTCCCTGTTAGTTCTTAGGTGAGGTGTCAGAATTTCATCAATCAATTTTCTGTCAAGTTTTTCTGAGCCCAGAGAAACATTGAAACATGTCGTAAAGACAAAGCAAATGGTAGGATGCTGCGCAACAAGGAATAATAGGGGATTGAATGAATAAATAACACCTCAAAAATTTCACAAAGAAAGTAGATTCCTGAAAACAGAGGATAACTACTGATACAGGACTACTTTCTCATTTTTATTATGTCTTATGAAAATCAACTACTGAGATTTACACAGTATCGCTAAAAGTATTTGAAGGAAACAATAAGACTTTGGCAAAAGTTTTCTTCCACAGACCATGAATTTACAGTTACATACTTGATGGAAAGGAATGAAAGACATAATAACTCTTGGCACATATGCATTGGTGACAAATCACTTTCTCAGCAAATTGATTGGGCCTTTTATATGTTCCAACAAGTTTCTCGAAGTAATGTCCAATTCATCCAATGATATTTGATAAATGTAATGACTGATATAACTCAGATACATAAACTGGGGAAAGATGATAGTTTCAATTTGGTAAATGAGAAATCACTGATTCAGAATGCTGGAGGGACTTATCAAAGCTTAGAATTGGACACCAGGCATTCATATCTTTAAATTCGTAGATTTTTTCTCACTATTATTTTAAATCATCATTCGTATATTAAATACCTGCCATAGGTAAGATATTTCAACCCGACTAATCTAATTCTACATCTATTCAGAAATCAGGCAATATGACTCCAGTTAAAAAGCTATTAGATTCAAATTAAACAGAGATGATATTAACAAAAATTGAAGGCATATATGCTAGATACATTTAAAATATTTTAGTAAGACTATAGGAGCCCAGGAGCTAGCTCCCTGTGATTGGTAAGGTAGAGCTTGAAAAGACCAGGCTGCTCAGCGACTGGATTTGTTTTTCAGTATGTCCAGGGTATTTCTGTCTGGCCTCAGAAGGATCACATAGCACTTGGGAGCGAAGATGCAAGTCAGAATCCCAGCACTGGAGGCCAAGATGGAGAAGACCTCCACAGCCACCATGGCCTTGCCCTTGGTGCTCTGATACATGGGCAGGAAGGATATCCAGACACTGCAGAACACAAGCATACTGGATGTCAGGAACTTGGCTTCATTGAAAGTGTCTGGCAGATTCCTGGCCAAGAAAGCCAAGGTGAAGCTCCCCAAGGCCAGTAAGGCCATGTAGCCCAGGACACAGTAGAAGATAAGGATGGAGCCCTCATTACACTGAATGACGATGAAGCTAGGCTCAGCGTGTGCATCCATCTCTAGGAATGGGGGATAGGTCCCAAGCCAGATGCCACAGAGACACATTTGGATTAGAGTACAGATCAAAATGAGAGAATAAGATGCTGTGGAGCCCATCCACCTCCTGAGCTTGCTGCCTGGCTTTGTGGCCTTGAAGGCCAGAACCACAGTGATGGTTTTAGCTAAAATGGAGGCAACGGCCACTGTAAACACAACTGAAAATGTGCTTTGTCACAGGAGACAAGTGGCGGTGTTAGGACGGCCAATGAAGAGCAAGGGGCAGAGGAAGCAGAGGGTGAGGGAGCCCAGAAGAGTGTAGCTGAGACTGCGGTTATTGGCTTTGACTATGGGAGTGTCTCTGTGCTTCACAAAGACTCCAAGGACCAGAGCAGTGAGGAGGGAGAAGCAGAGAGCTGCACAGGCCAGGGTCATTCCAAGAGGTTCTTCATAAGCCAAGAAGGTCACAGTCTTGGGGAGGCATCGATGTCTCTCACTGCTTGGGTACTGATCTTCAGGGCACTGCAGACATTGCTCTGCATCTGTGAACAAACAAAAAATAACTTCACTGTATCCCATTTAGACTGTAGTTTTCTATCTCCAATAAAGCACAGTTTTAGTCATTCCACACTGAGTTCAGCTTCATTTTTTACTCCTCCTCAGTTACAAGGACAAGAATTTTAGAGGTTGAATAGGACAAACACGTATTTCAGCATCTTCATATCTCCACATATGGATACAATAATATGCTGAAAGTATTGATTCCTTATCATAGGTCTATGAAATAAAAATTTAAACTGTCTATAATCCATTCCAATATTAAAACACCTACAATGAGCCCTAAGGGGTCACTTCATGGATAATCCTATATTTTCAGAATAGAAATGAGACATTGGAACCATTTCTTCAGTCATTTATTTCGTAGATGAAGGCCACCCATTAATAATAAATTAGAAGAAAAAGACTTTTTAATGTGTTTCTTTTAATGCAAAGTCATGATTCCAAATCTTCTGAGTTCTTATGGTACATGATTCTGTTTATGCAAATCAAACATTCTTCAAATAAAATAATTTCCATAAAAATTTGGATTTTTTAAAATCAGAAAATTTATTGTGCACCTATGACACTGGTTCCCTAGTTTTTATAGTTTAATAAGTGAAGATTTCACACCTGTCTCCTTCATATTTTCTACTTACTCATCAGTGTTATAATTTTATTGTATATGTATACATTACTCCAGCCTGAGGGAAAACTGCTATGACAGGGTCTATCTCTTACATATTGTTCATGCACATATATTTCTTTTGTTGTTTGCTGAACTTTTAATACATTATATAATCATTAACTTTCACGTTTATTTATGTATATGAGATTGGGCCAAATAGAGAAATACAGAGAGATACAAATGAGAGCATATGGAAATTGATGTTTTTCTGAGTTATTTAAATAATAGCAATTAATCAAATAGTAAGATACCTTAGAGATTATTCATTAGTCAACAAGAGGGATATCTTCATCATGTAAGCCCCTGAAGATTTTATTCAACCATGGCACTCAGTGAAGAAAAAGATTATGAAAAGCAAACACCCTAAAATATGGCCTTGAATCCTATGTACTCCACTTAAAGGTTACTGTTTGTCCTTTGTTCTCGAAGAGGACCATGTCATCAAGAAGTTGATGCCATGACATGCAGGTCAATCGGTTATAAGCGAGGGAGGGCTGTGCAGTCACCAACCTCACTTTCACCTCTGGAGCTGTCTGGGTCCAGTGGCCAGATAGAGATCAACACAACTGGAGGTGGCCCAGGTTTCAGAGGGGATCTTGGCCTTTTCAAGTTAAAACCAAAATATGCTTCATAAATAGCAGAATTGTGGAAGAGGGAAGTAGCTTTGTGTGAACCAAATAGTTTATATATCACTTATAGATACTGAGTACTTTTTTATTCTCTCTGTATTCCCAATGTGAAAACCTGATCCGGTGACCAATAAGTTGACATACTGCAGGAAGGCCTGGATCATATAAACAATGAAATTCTTGAGGTATGAACCATGGGAAAAAAAGGAAAGATGAAACTAAATGGAAAGATGTGCCAGAAGTTTATTTTTTATAGTAAAAGATTTGATGGATTTGATGAACTGAGAGCAGTTTGATCTATTGTAGAGTCTAAGGCAGACAGAAGATTGTAGCCATAGCCAGGAGCTGCACAGTTACACAGAGCTTGTGAAATGTGAAGTGTATGTCTTCATCATGGAGACTACCAGAAGACCAAATAAAGACCTTAATTAACCTGATACCAGATGAAGAGAATGAACTAATTGGAAAGGAACCACCAAGGAGGGGATCACTCCTGCTTCTAATGGTTTACCAGCAGAATTATATGAACCCTTAAAAAAATTAGTACCAATACTACAATCATTATTCTCAAGGATTCACACAGGGTATGCCCAATATATTTATGAGGCAAATAAAGCCCAATACCTAAACTAGAGAAGTGTAAAAACACAGGATATATATTTTAGTGTGATTACTGTTAAAATATTATTCAAAAATTTTAAATGAATTCTTGTCAAGTAGTCACCAGTGATTCCTCCAAGATGCAATTACTTCTGTGCAAGCTGGATTTATATTAAAGATGCAAGGATAGTGCATTAGAAAAAATGATGTTAAATTTAATATATCCAAAAGCAAAAAGTCATTCTATCAGATGCCAAAAAATTCTTTAACAAAGTAAAATAAATACTTATTTTGAAAACACTACATAAAGAAAAATGTAAAGAGGCACTTTTATATCATAATAATGCATCTTTAAACAGCAAAACTTGTGCAAAGACATATACTAGTATCTTTCTCTATAAATATTAGAATAAAGTGATGACAGATCTCCTCCTTATTAATTAGAGTACTACTAGAAATATTATTAAGAATATTAAGTTGAGAGAAATTAAATCATAAAGGTAGGAAAAGAAAAGGTAAAACTATCACTATTTTTGAATCACATGATGGTTTACTGAGAAAATCCTAGGGAATCAGCAAAGATACTAAGTGGGATAATTAACAGAATCATCAAGTAAACTACATAATAAATCCTGTAAAACTCTACATTTTTATATAATGGAAAATCTAAGAGGTTACAAGAAAAAAGGAAATCCTGCTCCAAATAACTGCAAGGTGCATAAAATATCAGAAAATCTATGGAACTATTCAAAATCCTTATATTCAGTTATGAAGAGCTCCTTAAAGAAATAAATAACTAAAATATCAAGAAATAGTCTATGCTCATGGCTTGACCATAACAATATAATAAAAATGAAAATAAAAATCTAGCAATTCCAAGAGGAAGAAGTAAAGAGTATTTGCAATACAGGAATGGAGGACTGCTGACAACAGGACATTATATTCAGTGGACTGAGAAAACTGCTTCAAGCTTTGGAACATAATGATTTACTGAGAAATGTGTGCCAATTACATAACAAATCAGAAGCAGACTTTCTCAGCTTTGATGCTGGACCTCAAATACACTGGAGGTGTGGGGATGTCAGATTTTTATACAGTATTTTGTGAGTCAAATTTGGTTGAGTCAGGATTCCAACCCCTAGGAAAATAGCCTTTCAAAAAAACTCCCTAGAGTACTCTCGTTAATCTTGGTTAACACCAAGGCATGTTTTCATTCATATTACCTTCAGAGGCCAGCCTCATACTCTCATTCTGAATTCATCTATACTTAGGTAATGTTTAGACTTTATGTTCTGGATTGTTAAAATTTCTCAAAAGAATAGGGAAGTAAAAGATTAGGTTTTAGATTAAATTTCCCCACAGGAATGGGAAACCTTACAATTGAGTGTTAAGGGTGGGGAAGCATTAGGGATTCCAGTAGTAGTAAAATACTGTTGGATTCTCCTCAGATAGATTGTTGGTATCATGAACCAAAGTCTGCTTCTTATAGTCACCGCAATGACCAAAAATCATATTGAATGAAAGATATTGAATAAGTGCAGTATATTTTAACTTTGAAATTTTATTTTGGTAAGTAAAAGTCCCTTCAGGTTAAGACTCCCAAAACTACAATTTCTATTACTTTGGGAGAAAGACTGTTCATCTTTAGGAACCCACCTGTCTGGTTGGAAATCTGCCCTTCAGGGCATGGGGTGCACTCAAAGCAGCAGATGGGCTGGCCTTCATGGACTGTCTTCTTGAATCCAGGGCCACAGCTCAGACTGCACGTGGAAGTTGGAGTCTGTGTTTCCACCATAGAAAGGGAGAAAATGTCACTGTAAGAATGACTGATGAAAGATAGATGCAATGAGATGATGATGACTTCAGATGTCTCCTATGGAAGACATTTAGAATAAAGTGTTTGCAATTCTGCAGGGCAAAGATGATCTAATTCTCAATGGAGACATTCTTCCTGTATTTCCATCTTCCACTCCAGATCATCATTTCCCCAAGGAACCTGTACAGATTGTCCACTAGGCATAATCAAACTACTTGTTTTTTTTTTAAACAGTAATATCTTATGGGCACATTTTCCCCAATGTACTAATATATCTCTAAACTGCACTCCATATTTGAATAAGTAATGCTGAAATAATTCATTGACCACATAAGTAGAAATATTTCTTTAATATCTTCCTTCAAATACCTATCTTCTGTGTTTTCATAAAATACTCTGAATGTTTCAGGGAATCATGACTTTAGAGAGTATACACTATAATGAACTAATTTAAGAGTTCATCTTGATTGAATCTATGTAAGAATGATATGATTTGATTGACTGATCTGGATTCTTTGACTGACATTTGAAGCCTCCTCTGGGGACCACTGAGAAGGGTGGGGTGGAATTTATCAAGTCCCAAAGACAAATCAAACTGCATAGATACATGTGTATGACATCAGCAGAAGATATTACCATAATATTTAAATTAAGAATCTCTAAAAGCCATTGTCCTTCTTGGGGACACAAACTCAGGAGTTATTTATATAGCTTTAGGATTCCAGATATTGGATAGTCTTTGGTGTAGTAGGTCCCTTTGGAGGGAAAAAGTTTTCTCCGTTCTCCACCCTACTGTTATTCTTCAAAAATAACTACTTGATTTGGGATATTTCAAGTTTCTTTTAGTACAGGCAATTCATATCATTATGTAACTTAGCTGGAAAGAATTTGAAAATAAGATAGAAAAAAAAGGAAATCAGAGCTCTTTCTTCCTCTTTCTTACTTCCTTACTGAGGACAGAGTCCTCAACAAGGAAGAGTAAGTGGATGCTAGAGCCCTGCCATAGCCATTTCCAGTGTCTTTGGGGAAATTCATGGTTCAATGGAAGGAACAACTGTGTCCAGGACTCTGAAGAGGCAAAGTGATAAAATTCACATCATTCACTGGCCCCATACCTGAAGGAAATCTTCTGGCCATTCTATGTATTCTACATTCATGCTGAAAGCCTGACCATGAGAGGTCACTTCACCCACTTTCACCAATGTCTCAATCTGACCACGGAAGAATTCAAAATTCAGGATATCATATGTCTCAGTCCTGGTTCCATCCCCACATGACGCTTCATTGACAGTGCTGACAAGACTAGCACACTTCAGGAAGTGATGGAGCTGAAGGCAAGGACAAGAATTTAGTAATCCTTGGGGAAAGAAAGGATTCATGCCCATGTTCTAGACCTGACTATCAACACAAAATAGGCTCTGAATTTGGAGCTTCCAAAAGTTGTCATTCTTTCTTTTCTTCAAATTGCTCTTGATCTCCTCTTAGAGCTCTGCATTCTTTTTCTCCTTTTCCATAGCAAACCATGGACAATAAAAGGATAACAAAGCCAGTAAACAATTATGTGATATAGATATTGAACTGACCTCAAAGATCATTTCAGCTTCAAAAGCCTTTTGCCAAATTAGGAATTTCTCCCAAATATCTCTGATGTCTTACATTCCAAGTTCTTTTCTAAAACCTGTGGTCACAGAGAATTCAATACCTTCTATGAGTAGAATCTGACCATTTCCTCCCCATTTGATTTTGAGGTTCTCAAAAACTGGGACTTTCTCTGCCTTTATTTGATCCCCTGAACTTAGCACATAGTGGGTGCTTAAGAAACGTGTACTCATGGTCTGATTTTTAGGGGTAATCCTACATCTTGTACAAAAGTCTCCTCAATTAAAAAAGTGGCCGGTGGAAGTCCCTATAGCAGTTGGTAAGGTAAACTTAGTGGGGCAGCTAGGTGGTGAAGTTGATAGAGCACCAGCCCTGGAGTCAGGAGGAACTGAGTTCAAATCTGATCTCAGACTTGACAGTTGACCCTTACTAGCTGTGTGACCTGGGCAAGTCACTTAACCCCAATTGCCTCAAAAAATAAGGTAAACTTAGGAATAAAGGACAGTTTGACATTCATAGTGATGCAATTCAAAGAAGAACTAGCAATTAAAAATGATTAAGAGACTAAATAATTTGGAAAGTTCAGTGATGCAAAATAAATAGAAAGGAGAATAATTTGAAATGAAGAAATTATGAAAGAAAATTGCATAGTGATAAACTGTAAGAAAATGAAACAGTACAATCTGAGGAAGATTTGAGAAGCAGAGGTTTCAATAAAAGCTAAAAAATTCTTTTGGATACACAGGAACTGCATGTCATTGTTCAATGGAAAATATTTGGTGGAACCAAGATGGCGGAGATAAGCCAGGAAGTTGCCTAAGCTCTCTTCAGTTTCCCTCAGAAACAATGTTAAATCAAGCCTCTAAAGAGATTCTGGGGTGACAGAGTCCCCAAAAAGGGAGAGTGAAAGAATTTTCCAGCTTAAGATACCTTAGAAGGACTTCAAGAAAGGTCTGTCTCATTTGGGTAAAAGGGGAGTCCAGCCCAGAACAGACAGTGTCTGGGCAAGCCAACTAAAGGCTCCTAGCCACAGCACAGATCAGTGAGGCCTCCACCCCAGTGCAGTGGGCAAGCTGCCAATACCTGTGACTCCAGAGCAGAAAGCCAGTGATCAGGGCCCAGGCCTCCAGCAAAAGATATTTGGGACAGTGTCCTGTGTGCTCCAGGAGCAGAACTCAACTTTAAAAGTCACAAAGGAGACTGAAAAATGAGTAAGAAGTAGAAAAGAACCCTGGCCATAGCTTCTATGTCAACAGGGAAAATCAAAGCACTAACTCAGAAGAGGACAACAATGTCAAAATGCCTACATGTGAATCCTCAAAGGGGAATATGAATTGGTCTTAAGAGCAAAAAGTCCTCTTGGAAGAACTCAAAAAGGATCTTAAAAATCAAGTGAGAAAGATAGAAGAAAATTTTGGAAAGGAATTGAGAGTTATGCAGGAGAATTATGAAAAAAGAGTCAACAACTTGGAAAAGCAAGCAGAAAAATTGACTGACAAAAACAAATCCTTATAAACTAGAATTGGCCAAATGGGGGGAAGATCCACTGAAGAAAACAAGTCCTTTATAGGTAGAATTGGTCAAATGACAAAATGAGTACATCCAGGAGCCAAGATGGTGGAGTAAGAAGTAAGTTGCTCTGACCCTCCCTTAATGACCTCTGAAAGCCCAGAAAATATCACCCCAAGAAATACCCTGGAACAGCTGAGAAAGCAGAAAGATGGAGTGCAGCAGTCTTCTAGCCCAGGAAGGTTGGAACGATTAATGGGAAAGGTCCCTCTTGCTCTGGGGGAGGGGAAGTAGTACAGGATGGTAGCTGTCCCAGCAAGCCAGTGGCAAGCCCCACCTCAGCAAACCAGTGATAAATCTTAAGCTCCATGGCTGTGGAACAGGCAAGCACCAACACCAGGGCCCACTGAGCGCCTCAGCAGAGGCAGGGTAAGGGGTAGACACAAACTGGGAAGATCACTACACGTGCCATCATTCTCCACCAGCCAAATCTCCAGGTGCTTCAGTACAACTACAGGAGGCACAACTCCAGGAGGCACAGTTCTAGGGTGGCAGACATCCTCCAGCAGCTAAACATTTGAGTGCAAGGCCTGGGTGAGCAGGCATCCCCCACGGCCCAGACTCCTGCCCCCCCACCCTGAGAGTTCCAGTGTTTCTGACCCTAGCTCAGCACCAGGTAAGCTGCCAGACCTCTATAGCCTCCAGCTGCCAGCACTTGAGGTCCCAGCACACAAAGCCAGTGACCAGGTCCCGGACTCCTAGCACAAAAATCTTGGGTCTTTCTCACAGTGCTCCAGCAAGAGAGTTCAACTCTAAAAGCCAGGAATTAGGCAAATACCACGAGCAAAAAGCAGAAATGGACAATGACCACAGATATTATGGGAATAGGGAAGATCAAGGCACAAATTCATAAGAGGACAACATTGTCATTGTATCCACATCTGGAACCTCAAAGGAGAATAAGAACAGGTCTCAAACCCAAAAAGCCTTCTTGGAAAAGCTAAAGAAGAATTTTAAAAGTCAAATAAGAGAAGTAGAAGAAAAATTGGGAAAAGAAATGAGAGGTATACGAGAGAGACTCAATAGCTTGGAAAAGGCAGGACAATAATTGACTATAGAAAACAAGTCCTTGAAAAGTAGAATTGGCCAAATGGAAAAGGAGGCATAAAAAAATCACTGAAGAGAACTCCTTAGAAAGTAAAATGGGCCAAATGGAAAAGAAGGTACAAAATCTAATAGAAGAAAACAATTCATTAACATTTAAAATTAGGCAAGTGGAAGTTACTGACTCTATGAGAGATAAAGAATCAGTCAAACAGAACCAAAAGAATGAAAAAAATAGGAGAAAACATAAAATACCTCATTGGCAAAACAACTGACCTGGAAAATAGATCGAGGAGATAAAATTTAAAAATTATTGCTCTTCCTGAAAATCATGATGAAAAAAGAGCCTGGACAGCATCTTTCAGGAAATCATCAAGGAAAACTTCCCTGAGGTCCTAGAACCAGAAGGTAAACTAGTCACTGAAAGAATACACCAATCATCTCCTGAAAGAAATCCCAAATTGAAAACACTAAGGAATATTGTAGCCAAGTTCCAAAATTACCAGGTCAAGGAGAAAATATTGCAAGCATTCAGAAAGAAACAATTTAAATATCATGGAATCCTAGTCAGGATTATGTGGGATCTTGTGGCTTCTACATTAAAAAAATTGGAAGGCATGGAATACCATATTCTGAAAGGCAAAGAAGCTTGAATTACAACCAAGGATCAACTACTCAGCGAAAATTGAGCATAATGTTTCAGGTGAGGAGATGCACATTCAGTGAAATAGGGGACTTCTAAAGCTTCCTGATGGAAAGACCAGAGCTCAAGAGAAAATTTGATCTTCAAATACAAAATTCAGGAGAGGCATAAAAAGGTGGACAGCAAAGAAAAACAACAACAACAACATTAATTAATAAGGTCAAGCTGATTACATCCCTACAAGGGAAGATGACACTTGTAACTCTTGAGAACTGTATTGTTATTATGCCATTTAAAAGGGGTAACCATAGGCAGAGGGCATGGGTATAAGTTGACTTTGATGTCATGATAATACATCTAATTAAGTGGTAAAATGTGATTGTACTGGGAGAAGAGGAAAGGAGGAGGCAGACAAAGGTAAATTGCATCACATGAAGAAGCACAAAAACCCATTACAGTAAAGAGAAAGAAGGGGGAGGGAAATGAACATTATTTGAACCTTACCCTCACCAGATTTGGCTCAAAGAGGGAATAACATGATCAGTTAGGTATAGAAATGTGACTTACCCTATAGGAAATAGGAGAAGAAAGGGGAAAGAAAAGAGAGGGGGTAGATAGAAAGGAGGGAAAAAGCAGTAAGGGTAAAGGGAAAGGAAATGGAGGGGCCTTATAGAAGGGAGGGCAGACTGAGGGAAGCATTGGTCAAAAGCAAAACTCTAGTGAGCAGATAAAGGAAGAAAGGAGAGAGGAAAGTGTAAGTGGGGGAGGGGGAATAAGATGGAGAGAAAGACACAGATAGTAATCATAACAGTGAATGTGAATTGGATGAACTCTTCTATAAAACAGAAGTGGACAGCAGAATGGATTAAGAACCATAATCCTACAATATGTTTTTTTCCCCCCAAGAAACACATTTGAAGCAGAAGGATACACACAGAGTAAAAGTGAAAGCCTAGAGCAGCATATATTATGCTTCAGCTGAGGCAAAAAAAAAGAAGCAGGGTTAGAAATCCTGATCTCCGACAAAGCAAAAACAAAAATAGATATAATTAAAAGAGATAAGGAAGGAAACTACATTTTGCTAAATGGTGCCATTGACAATGAAGTAATAACATTACTGAACATATAAGCACCAAGTGATATAGCACCCAGATTCTTACAGGAGAACTTAAGGGAATTACAGGAAGAAATAGGTAATAAATCTATACTAGTGGGGGATCTCAACCTCCCCCTCTCAAACCTAGGTAAATCTAAGTATAAAATAAACAAGAAAGAAGTTAAGGAGATGAAAAGAATTTTAGAAAAGTTAGATATGTTTGACCTGTAGAGAACATTGAATCAGGATAGAAAGCAATATGCCTTTTTCTTGGTAGTACAAGGCACCTACAAAAAAATTGACCACATATTAGGGCATAAAACCTCACAATCCAGTGCAGAAAGGCAGAAATATTAAATGCATCCTTTTCAGATCATTATACAATAAAAGTTACTAGTAATAAAGGGCCATGGAAAGATAGGCTAAAAAATAATTGGAAACTAAATAATCTAACAGTAAAGAATGACTGGGTCAAACAGCAAATTGCAGAAACAATCAATAACTTCATCTAAGAGAATGACAATAATGAGCCCATATACCAAAACTTATGGGATACTGTGAAAGCAGTTCTTCAGGGAAGTTTTATATCTCTAAATGCTTACATGAATAAAATTGAGAAAAAGGAGATCAATGAATTGGGCATGCAACTAAAAAAAAAAAAACAAGAAAAAGACCAAATTAAAAATCACCAATTAAATACCAAATTAGACATTCTGAAAAACAAATGAAAGATTAATAAAATTGAAATTAAGAAAACTATTGAACTAATAAATAAAACTAAGAGCTGGTTGTATGAAAAAAAAACAATAAAATAGATAAACTTCTGGTTAATTTGACTTAAAAAGAGAAGAAAACCAAATTATCAGTATCAAAAAATGAAAAGGATGAATTCACCGCCAGTGGAGAGGAAATCCAAACAATACTCTTTTGCCCAACTCTATGCCAATAAATTTGATAATCTCAGTGAAATGGATGAATATTTACAAATATATAAATTGCCAAGATTAACATGAGGAAATAAAATACTTAAATAATCCCATTTCAGAAAAAGAAATTGAACAAGTCATCAATGAACTCCCTAAGAAAAAAATCTACAGGACCAGATGGATTTACCAGTGAATTCTATCAAATATTTAAACAATAACTAATTTTGAAATTATATAAACTTTTTGAGAAAATAGATGGAATCTGACCAAATTCTTTCTATGATACAAATATGGTGCTGATACCTAAACTGAGAAGATCCAAAACAGAGAAAGAAAATTATAGACCAATTTCCCTAATGAATATTGATGCAAAAATTTTAAATAAAATATTAGAAAAGAGATTACAGTAACTTATATCAAGGATAATAAATTATGACCAGATAGAATTTATGCCAGGAAAGCAGGGGTGGTTCAATATGAGGAAGACTACCAGCATAGTTGACCGTATCAATAATTAAAATACCAGAAATCATATGATTATCTCAATAGATTCAGAAAAATCTTTTGACAAAATACAGCACCCATTCCTATAAAACACTGGGGAGTATAGGAATAAATGGAGTGTTCTTTAAAATGATAGGTAGCATCTATCTAAAATCATCAGCAAGCATGATAATGGGGATAAGCTAGAAGCATTTCTTATAAAATCGAGGGTGAGACAAGGATGTGCATTATTACCACTATTATTCAATATTATACTAGAAATGTTAGTTTTAGGAATAAAAGAAGAAAAAGAAATTGAAAGAATTGGAATAGACAAAGAAGAAACAAAGGTATCACTCTTTTCAGGTGATATGATGGTATACTTAGAGAATTCTAGGGAATCAAGTAAAAAATTACTTCAAATAATAAACAACTTTGGCAAAGTTGCAGGATATAAAATAAACCTGCATAAATCACTGACATTTCTATGTATAACTAACAAAGTCCAGCAGCAAGAGATAGAGAAATTCCATTTAAAATTACTGTAGACATTATAAAATATTTGAGAGTCTAACTGCTGAAACAAACCCAGGAACTATATGAACACAATTACAAAACACTTTTCACACAAATGAAGTCAGATCTAAATAACTGGAAAAATATTGGAATTGGAATTGGAAATTGGAGTTGGAAAAATACTGGAAAAATGCTCATGGACTGAGCTAACATACTAAAAATAAAAATTCTGCCTAAACTAATATACTTATTCAGTGCCATACCAATCAAACTACCAAAAATATTTTATAGAGCTAGAAAGAACAATAACAAAATTCATCTGGAAGAACAAAAGGTCTAGAATATTAAGGGAACTAATGAAAATAAATGTAGGGGAAGGTGGCCTAGCCCTTCCAGAACTTAAATTGTATTATAAAGCAGCAATCATCAAAACTGCATGGTACTGGCTAAGAAAGAGAGAGGTGGATCCATGGAATAGGTTAGGTATGAAAGACTCAATAGTCAATGATTATAGTAATCTACTATTTGATAAATCCAAAAACTCCAACTTCTGGGTTAAGAACTTACTATTTAACAAAAAGTGCTGGGACAACTGGAAAATAGTATGGCAGAAACTAGGCATAGGCCAACATCTTACTCCCTATACCAAGATAAAGTCAAAGTGGGCACATGATTTAGATATAAAGACTGATACTATAAGCAAACTAGAAGAGCAAGGGATAGTTTATATGTCATATCTATGGAGAAGGGAAGAATTTATGATCAGACAAGAAATAGAGAATATTGTGAAATGCAAAATGGATGATTTTGGTTATATTAAATTGAAAAGTTTTTGCAGAAACAAAGCCAATGTAATCAAGATTAGAAGGGAAGCAGAAAGCTGGGAAACAATTTTTACAACCAATGTTCTTGATAAAGGTCTCATTTCTAAAATATATAGAAAACTGAGTCAAATTTATAAGAATACAAGTCATTCCCCAATTGATAAATGGTCAAAGGATATGAACAGGCAGTTTTCATATAAAGAAATTAAAGCTATCTATAATCATATGAAAAGATTCTCTAAATCCATATTGATTAGAGAAATGCAAAATACAATGACTCGGAGCTATCATATCATACCTATTAGATTGGCTAACATGATAAAACAGGAAAATTATAAATGTTGGAGAAAATGTGGGGAAATTGTAACATTAATGCATTGTTGGTGGAGTTGTGAAATGATCCAACCATTTTGGAGAGCAATTTGGAACTATGCCCAAAGGGCTACAAAAATGTGCATACCCTTTGACCCAGCAATAACACTTCTAGGTCTGTATTCCTAAGAAATCATACAAATGGGAAAAGGACCCACATGTACAAAAATATTTATAACATCTCTTTCTGTGGTAGCAAAGAATTGAAAATTGAGGGGATGCCCATCAATTGGGGAATGGCTGAACAAGTCATGGTATATGAATGTAATGGAATACTATTATGCTATAAGAAATGATGAGCAGGTTGACTTCAGAAAAAACTGGAAAGACTCGTATATACTGACGGTGAGTGAAGTGAGCAGATCCAGTAGAACATTGTACACAATAACAGCCACATTGTGCAGTGTTAACTTTGATAGACTTACCTCTTCTCAGCAATATAAGGACCTAAGCCATCCCCAAAAGACTCATGATATAAAATGTTTTCCACATCCAGAGAAAGAAGTATGGAGTCTGATTGCAGACTGATGCATACTCTTTGCTCTTTTTCTTTTCTTCTATTTTATTTTGTTTCTTCTTTCTTGTGGTTCTTTCAATTATTTCTAATTCTTCTTTACATTATGACTAATGTGAAAATATATTTAATATGAATGTATAAGTAGAGCCTATATCAGATTGCATGACATCTTGGGGAGGCGGCAAGAGAGGACGGCAGAGAAAATTCAAAACTCAAAATTTTATGGAAGTGAATATTGAAAACTAAAAATTAATTAATTACATAAAAAAGAAAAGAAAAAGGGAGTACAAAAGCTAGCTGAAGAAAATAATTCCTTAAAAATTAGAATTGGGCAATTGGCAACTAATGACTCTATGAGACACTGAGAATCAGGCAAACCAAGTCAAAAGATGAAAAAAAATATAAAAAAATAAAATACCTCATTAGAAAAACAACTGACCTAGAAAACAGATCCAGGTGAGATTATTTAAGAGTTATTGGACTACCTGAAGGCCATGACCAAAAAAAGAGCCTGGACAGCAAGAAATTATCAAAGAAAACTTCTCTGACATCCTAGAAACAGAGGGTAAAATAAACATTGAAAGAATCCACTGGTCACCTCCTGAGAGAGATCCCAAAATAAAAACCTTAAGGAATATAGTAGCCAAATTCTAGATTTATCAGGTCAAGGAGAAAATATTCCAAACAGACAGAAAGAATTCAAATAGCAGGAGCCACAGTCAGAATTACACAGGACTTAGCAGCTTCTACATTACAGGATGGAAGGATTTGGAATATGATATTCTGGAAGGCAAAAGAGCTTGGATTACAACCAAGAATCATCTGCCCAGGAAAACTGAGCATGATATTTCAGAGGAAAAGATTGACATTCAATGAAAAATTGACATCACGCTTTCCTGATGTAAAGATCACAGCTGAACAGAAAATTCAGTCTTCAAATAAAGGATTCAAGAGAACCATAAAAAGGTAAACAGATAAGAAAAAAACAACATTTAACAATAAGATTTAAACTGTTTTCACTACACAGAAAGATCACATTTATAACTTTTGAGAGCTGTATCTCTATTAGGGCAGTTAGAAGGAGTGTATATAGACAGAGGCTATAGGTATAAATTGACTTTGATGTGATGATACAAGAAAAAAATTAAGGGGTGAAGAAAAGGATTGTACTAGCACAAGAGGAAAGGGAGAGGCAGAATAGAATATTACTGTAGAGGGAAATTTTAGAAAAGTTAGATACGATAGACCTCTCGAGAAAATTTAATGGGTATAGAAAGGAATATCCTCTTTTTTTCTCAGGGATACATAATACTTACACAAAAACTGACCATGTATTAGGCCATAAAAGCCTCAAAATCAAATCCAGAAAGGTAGAAATATTAAATGCATCCCTTTCAAATCATGATGCAATAAAAATTAACTGTAATAAAGGGCCATAGAAAGATAGGCTAACAACTCATTGGAAACTAAGTAATCTAATCCTAAAGAATGAGTGAATCAAACAACAAATCATAGAAACAATCAATAATTTCATCAAAGAGAATGACAGTAATAAGACAACATACCAAAACTTATGGGATGCAGCCAAATCAGTTCTTAGGGGAAATTTTGTATCTCTAAATGCTTACATGAATAAAATAGAGAAAGAAGAGAACAATGAATTGGGCACACAACTAAAAAAGCCAGAAAAAGAACAAATTAAAAATAACCAATTAAATGCCAGATTAGAAATTCTGAAAATAAAAAATAGATTAAAAAATTGAAATGAAGAAAACTATTGAACTAATAATTAAAACTGAACTACTTTTATGAAAAAACCAATAAAATACATAAACCTTTGGTTAATTTGATTAAAAAAAGGAAGAAAATCAAATTACCAGTATTAAAGATGACAAGAGTGATTTTACCATCAATGAAGAGGCAATCCAAGCAGTAGTTAGTAGCTATTTTACCCAAGTCTTTGCCAATAAATCTGTTATCTAAGTGAAATAGATGGATAATTACAAAAATATAAATTGACCATATTAACAGAAAAGGAAATAAAATACTTAAATAACCTCATTTTAGTAAAAGAAACTGAACTAGCCATCAATGAACTCCCTAAGAAAAAATCTCAAAGGCCAGATGGATTTACAAGTAAATTCTACCACACATTTAAAGAATAAATAATTCCAATTCTATATAAACTATTTGGAAAAATAGACAAAGATGGAGTCCTATCAAATTCTTTTTATCACACAACTGTGGTGCTGATACCTAAACCAGGAAGAGTCAAAACAGAGAAAGAAAATTATAGACCAATTTACGTACTGAATATTGGTGCAATTTTTTTTTAAATTGGAAAAGAGATTATAGCAATTTATCATGAGGATAATACACTATGACCAGGTGGGATTTATAACAGGAATGAAGAGATGGTTCAGTATTAGGAAACTATCAACATAATTGACCATATCAATAACAAAAATAACAGAAATCCTATGATTATCTCAATAAATGCAGAAAAAGCTTTTGACAAAACATAGCACTCATTCCTACTAAAAACACTAGAAAGCAAAGGAATAGAGTTTTCCTTAAAATGATAAGCAGTACCTAGCAAAACAATCAGCAGGTATTATATGTAATGGGAATAAGCTAGAGGTATTCCCAATATGATCAGGGGTGAAACAAGGATACCCATTATCACCACTATTATTCAATATTGTACTAGAGATCTTACCTTTAGCAATAAGAGAAGAAAAAAAATTGAAGGAATTAGAATGGGCAATGAGGAAACAAAACCATTACTCTTTGCAGATGATATGATGATATACTTACAAAATCAACTGAAAAAACTACTTGAAACAATTAACAACTTTGGTAAAATAGCAGGATATAAAATAAATCCACATAAATCATTGGCATTTCTATATAAAACAAGAGATAAAAAGAGAAATTGTATTGTACGTAACTGTAGACATTAAAAAATATTTGGGAGTCTATCTGCCAATACAAAAGCCACGTGAATACAATTGCAAAACACAAAATCAGATCTAAACAATTGGAAAATATCAGTTGCTCATGGATAGGCTGAGCTAATATAATAAAAATGAGAATTCTGCCTAAATTAATTTACTTATTTGATGCCTTATCAATTAAATGACCAGAAAATTATTTTATAGAGTTAAAAAATATAACAAAATTCATCTGGAAGAACAAAAGGTCAAGAACATCAAGGGACTTCATGAAAAGAAATTCAAGGGATGGTAGCCTAGCCATACCAGATCTAAAACTGTATTATAAAGCGGGAATCATCAAAACTTTTGGTACTGGTTAAGAAATAGAGTGATGAATCAGTGGAATAGGTTAGGTACACAAGACACAGTAGTCAATGATTATAGTAATCTACTGCTTGATAAATACAAAGACTCCAAATTCTAGAATAAGAACTCACTATTTGACAAAAACTGCTGGGTAAACTGGAAAATAGTATGGCAGAAACTAGCCATAGATCAACATCTTACTCTGTATACCAAGATAAGGTCAAAATGGGTACATGATTTAACCATAAAGGATGATATAGCAAATTAAGAGTGCGAGGAATAGTTCACCTGTGAGAGCTATGGAGAAGGGAGAAATTTATGACCAAAGAAGAGAAGAAGTACATTATGAAATGCAAAATGGATAATTTTGATTACATTAAATTAAAAAGTTTTTGTACAAACAAAGCCAATGCAACCAAAACTAAAAGGGAAGCAGAAAGCTGGGAAATAATTTTTACAGCTTATGTCTCTGATAAAGGCCTCTTTTCTAAAATATAGAGAAATGAGTCAAATTTACAAGAATACATTGATTAGAGAAATACACATTAAAACATCTCTGAGGGTCCACCTCACACTTCTCATATTGGCTAATATGAGAGAAAAGGAAAATGATGGGTGTTGAAGAAGGTGAGGGAAAATTGGAACACTAATGCATTCTTAGTGGAATTGTGAACTGATCCAACCATTCTGGAGATCAATTTGAAACTATGCCCAAGGGACAACCAAACTGTGCATACCCTTTGATTAAGCAATACCACTACTAGGTCTATATCCCAAAGAGATCATAAAAAAAGGGGAAAGGACCCACATGTACAACAACATTTATACCATCTCTTTTTGTGGTAGCAAAGAATTGGAAATTTAGGGGATGCCCATCAATTGGGAAATGCCTGAACAAATTATGGTCTATGAGTGCAGTGGAATATTATTTTTCTATAAGAAATGATGAACAGGGAAGAGTAAAAGCAGTGAGTTGCTTGAGCTCTCCCCCAAACCCCTCCAAATACATGTAAAAATGACTCTAAACAAATTCTAGAGCAGCAGAACCCACAAAAAGACAGAGTGAAACAAATTTCCAGCCCAAGACAACCTGAATGATTGATAGGAAAGGTCTGTTGTGCCAGGCTGGGAGAGAAGCATGGTCCAGTCCTGGCCCTAGTACAGCCCCAGTGCGGCAGCCACGGTGGCAGTGGATGCTTTTGCAGCCCTTGGCCCACAGATGGTGGGGGGATTGAGCGGCTGATCAGAGGAAGATTGCAAAGATCTCTTTGCTGGTGCTGAGGCAGGATTCTCTTGCTTTGTCCATGCTTGGATCTGGGTCATGGTCCTGGGTGGTGGTCTGAGGTGAGGAGTGCTGGTGAGTTGGATCTTGTGGCCATGGTGGAGAGGGAATCCTCCTCACAGTTCCAACATGGAAAGATGGTATTTATAAATCATGAGACCTTTCTCAGTATTAGGGTAGTTGGAGGGAATATATATATATATATATATATACACATTAAAACATCTCTGAGGGTCCACCTCACACTTATCAGATTGGCTAATATAAGAGAAAAGGAAAATGATGGGTGTTGAAGAAGGTGAGGGAAAATTGGAACACTAATGCAATCATTGATTGACTATCATCAATCACTGTGTCTTGTGTACCTAACCTATTCCACTGATTCCCCACATATTATACACACACACACAGACACACACACATACATATATACACAATATACATATATACACATATATGTGTATATGTACACATATGTGTATATATATACATATCTGTGTGTGATATATAGACAGAGGGCAGAGGGTGAGTTGAATATGAAGGGATGATATTTAAAAAATAAAATTATACAGTGAGAGAGTTTTGTACTGGGAGAGGGAGAAAGGGAGAGGTAGAATGGAGGTAAATTATCTCAAATAAAAGAGGCAAGAGAAAGCTTTTACAGTGGAGGGGAGAAAGGGGAGGTGAGAGGGAATGAGTGAATTGTATTCTCATCGGATTTGGCTTAAGGAGGGAATAACACACACTCAATTGGGTATGGAAATCTATCTTACTGTACAGGAAAATATTGAGGGGGAAGGGGTTAAGGGAAGGTAGGGATGACAGAAAGGAGGACAGATTGTGGGAGGGGGTAGTGAGAAGCAAAGCACTTTTGAAGAGGGACAGTGTGAAAGGAGAAAGAGAATAGAATAAATGGGGGGTGGGATAGGATGGGGGGAAATATAGTTAGTCTTTCACAACAGGAAGTGTTTTGTATGACTACACATGTGTAACCTATATTGAATTGCTTGCCAACTCAATGGGAAGGGAGTGGGGAGGGAGGAAGGGAGAGATTTTGGAATTCAAAGTTTTAAAAACAAATGTTAAAAATTGTTTTCCACATGAAACTGGGAAATAATATATACTGGCAAAGGGGTATAGAAATCTATCCTACCCTACAGGAAAATAGAAATGGAAAGGCATAAGAGAAGGGACAGGCTAGGGGGGAGGGTGATGGTATAGAAAGGAGGGCAGATTGGGGTAAGGGTATTAAGAATGCACTTAATCTTAGGGTAGGGGGAGGGGAGAGATTGGGAGAAAATTTGGAACTCAAAATCTTGTGGAAGTGAATATTGAAAACTAAAAATAAATTAATTAATTAGTAAAAAATGATAAGCAGGCAGATTTCATAAAAACCTGGACTTACATAAACTGATTGTGACTGAAGTGAGCAGAACTAGGAGAATATTGTACAGAGTAACAGCAACACTGTGCTATAACCAACCTTGATAGACAGTTCTTCACAGATATATAATACCCTTGTCTGCCTCCTCCTTTCCTCTTCTCCCAGTACAATGATCTGAGACAATTCCAAAAGACTCATGATGGAAAATGCTATACACATCCAGAGAAAGAACTATGGAGTCTGAATACAGATTGAAACATATTATTTTTGTTTTTCCTGACTCTTTTTTCTTTTATGTGGTTTTAACCTTTTGTTCTGATTCTTCTTTCACAACATGACTAATGCAGAAATGTGATTGTACATGATTGTACATTTTAACCTATATGAGGCTGCTAACTGTTTTGGGGAAGGACAAAGGGGGAAGAGAAAATTTTGGAACTCAAAATCTTACAAAAATCAATATTGAAAACTATCTTTATGTGCAATTGACAAAAAAATTAACTAGTATTAAATGTTTAAAAAATTAAATATTGAAGAAAATTCCCCAGAGAGATTGAAAATGTAGAGTGAGAAGCATGATAAGAGAAATTATGTTTACTTTCTTCTCGCTGAGAAATGTTGTGGTAAAATTTCATTATTTCATGGGGAAAAGAAAGAATTTAACAGGCCAGAAATAATAATACATCTCTATTGTTCAGTTGTTGAGGTCTGCCCAACTCTTCGTTGCCCCATGGACCATGCATGCCTGACCCTTCTATTCTCCACTATATCTCAAAGTCTGTCCAAGTTAATATTCATGGTTTCCACAACACTATCCATCTCATCCCCAGCTGTCTCCTCTTCCTTTTACTTTTATTCCTTTCCAACATCAGGATCTTTTCCAATGAGTCCTGTCTTCTCATTATGTAGCCAAAGTATTTAAGCTTCAACTTCAGGATTTGACCTTCCAGTGAACAGTCTGAATTAATTTCTTTAAGTATTGACTAATTTGATTTCCTTGCTGTCCAGGAGGACAGCAGGACTTAAAGTCCAGAGGACTTAAAAGTCTTCTGTAGTACCACAATTCAAAAGCGTCTATTCTGCAGCACTCAGCTTTCCTTATGGTCCAAATTTCATAGCCATACATTGCTACTGGCAAAACCATAGCTTTGACTGCACAAATCTTTGTTAGCAAAGTTTAATTCAGGTAATAATCACATAAACTACTGTGAGTAAGAATCCCTTAGAGGAAATGGAATAGCCCTTATAGTAAATAAAAGGGTGAGAAAAACAGTATTAGAGTATCATCTCAAAAATGGTGGAATGATATCTATTGGAATCCAAGGCAAACTACTCAGCATAATAATAATACAAGTCTATGCTTCTATACGTCAATCACTGATGCCAAACAGGCCAAAGTTTATCAGTTCTATGAAGACCTGCAACGTCTACTGCAAATAACACACACACACACACGCACACACACTCATACACACACACCCAGATGTGACATTTATCATAGGGGATAGGAAGGCTAAAGTAGGAAATGAAAAGAGAATTAGTATAATAGGAAAGTTTGGAGTTGTGGTACAAAAGCAAGAAGTAATACACATAAGAAAGTAAACTTATGTCATACAAATTCTCTAATCTAGAACAGTAAATAAGAAAAGCAAAGTAAATATAATATAGAAAAAAATCAGATAAACTAAGCTTTCAGTACCAAATTCCCTATCTAGTCAAACTACTATATGTGAGTGTATTTGTGTACACTTTTGTGTATATGCTTATGTGTATACATATATGTGTAAGTATATAAAACTTGAGAATTCCAGAAATTTCAGAAAATGGGGCAAAGCTTTTAAAAACTTGGGCATTTCTAAGACAAGTTTCCTCAGTAAATTTTTGAAGGTGGATAATCAAAGAATTAAAAAGTCAATTGTAGGGGGAAAATTATTATATTCTCTTTAAGGTACCAGAGAAATATAAAGAGACAACAACAGAGAATTAATCAGTATATCCGACAGGAAGGAATAAAAAGAACTTTGAAGAAGAAAGAAGGAAGTGTGGCTGGGAATATTTAGTGTGCTCTATAAATAGTGTCACATATAAAGTCCAAGCTATTGAAGAAAATGTGGGAAGGGGGAAAGGAGATAATCTTTAATTCTCCTGTCTAAATAAAATAAAGTCATTGAAATTACCTCATTAAAAATTATTTGTAAGGCAGAGTCAGGACGGCAGACTAGAGGCAGCAACCCAGCTGAACTCTCTTAATGTTCTCCTCCAAACATGCATCATATGAAATTCTGGAGCAGCATAGCCAATAAAAGTCATGATGTGGCATATTCTCAGCCCCAAACAACTTACAAGGTTGCAAAGAGAGGTCTGTGACACCTTTTTGGGGCCTAAACCAGATGGGACATTGTAAAAATAAAAGCAGTGGGCGTTGGAGGTAACTGTAACAGCAGCTGCAGCAGCTTAAGGAACTCAGCCCAAAGACTTTCCATGGCCGAGAGAAGCACTAGCCCTTAAGAATGTAGAGGAACAGGGGACCTGGTCACAGGTGAAAGTCAGAGGGTAGTGTTTCTTCTTGCAATTACAGAAGAACAGAGTTTCTTCCTTGGTAAAGACCAGATCCCAAACAAAGAGTGTAGTCACTACACTTCTCCCTGGAGAACAACACCTCAGGAGCACCAATAATATGTCGACCCCCAGAACTAGCTCTTAAAAGAATTCCATAAAAAAGCCTAACCTTTAAGACAGTGCCCACCACACCCACCCTAAGACCACAGCTCAACTTTAGGTTAAGGTTCAAAATGAAGGAGTAGTCTGGGAAAATAAGCAAATAAAAAAAAGGACCTGACCATAAAACTCCTATGGTGGCAGAAAAGATCAAGACCCCAAATCAAAAGAGGACAATAGAGTTAAAACAGCAACAAGAAAAACCATAAATGAAATTTCAAATTAGACACCACCATAACAAGAATTCCTGAAAAAGTTAAAGGAGACAAGAGTGGTTGATGAAAACTTGGTTTAAAAAATGAGTGATACAAGAAAAATAACTTAATAAAAGAAGCACAATATCCAACAAAGGAATTATCACCTCAAAAAATAGAATTAGGAGCAGAACCAAGATGACAGAGAAAAGCACAGGATTGTATAACCCACCACAAATTCCCCTAAAAAAACATGAAAATAATGCCTCAAAACAAATTCTGGAGTGGCAGAACCAACAAAAAAGAGGGAGTGAAACAATTTTCCAGCCCAAGACAATTTAGAAGATCAGCAGGAAAGATCTCTCTCACTGGGTAGGGAGTGGAGTGTAGTCCAGAAAATCTGTCCCTGCACAAGGCAGCAGCTCTCCCCAAAAAGTCAATACCCACAACACTCTCCTAGGATTAATCTGCATTATTACCTTTTATTTTTTTACCATCACTTTGTTTATACATAATCTTTTTTCTTTGTAGACAATCAACAAAACAATAAATCAAGATTTGATTTATAAAAAAAGAAAAGAATCTATTCTAGAACTGTCCCAGAATTCAAGGAGAAGTGTGCTATCTTACAGTTAATATTAGTAGTAGTTTTCATAGTAATACTTGTAGTAATTGCCTTGATGGTCAGAGTAGTAATAGCAGTAGTAGTAGCAGTGATAATATTACTACTACTACGACTACTAGTAATAGTAGTAGAAGTAGTAATAGAAATAGAAGTAGTAGAAAGTGCTATTTGTATTATTATATGATGGTACATTTTATCATGTATTTTACATTATAAGTGTTGCATAATTACATGATATTATACCATTAGTAATTATTTTATAAATGATGATTATGATACGAATAATTATTATTTTTATAAATGGAAGGTAAATGACTTGCCCAAGATCACACAGGTATTAAGTGCGTGAGACTAGATTTTAATTGAGGTCATCCTGACTCTAGACCCAGCACTATGTTAATTATCAGAGTTGTCTGGTTCTAAAAAGTGAAGGAAAAAACTTCATTAAAACAATAAAACAGCCAGTTCACAAAAGGCTCAAGCTTCTCCCTCTGATTTATGAGCACAGAACCAAATTCTCAAATGCCCACAGAAACTATATTTAATTGATCCAACTCGTGGTCTTGGGCTACAACAATATTTGCCCCGGTCTGACTGTCTTCCACTGGTCCATTTACTTAGTTCATTTTGATTAGAGATTGCCTACAGGAATCTCATTATGTTATTCGTACCCAGACCAAACAACTCCTTATCAAGTGTTTCATTTTTTTTTATTCTATTACAAAACTCATTCTGAGTGAAACATAAAATGAGGAAATAATTGAGCAGCCACCTTTCTATTGTCAATAATCATGTCTCTATCCACCCAGAGCTATGTTCTCATCTATTTTTCAATTACTTTTTTTAAACAATCTAAAATCTGTGAGAAGTAAAAATCATAATTTTTCCTATTAAGCTCATTTCTTCAGCAAACTCAGATAATTTTGATCTTTGATTCTCTTGGTACTATCTTTACAGGACTATTTCATGTTTAGTCTTAGTAATCTCTTGCATGCCCATTCTTCCTTCTCCTGTACATATGATGTATACATCTGCGTTGGTGGTTGAACTTTTGGTGTCTAATCATTGCTGTATGCAAACAAATCCTCCTTTTCTTCCTCATTGGTATCATCTCTCTTTTTGACTACTGAGTTACTATCTTAGAACTTCCTATCTATCCTGGAATGACTGATCTCGTAGAACTTCAGACCACAGGCAATTTCTCATTGAGATATTTGAAATATGCTCTCTCCAATTCTAGACTGCTGATCATTCTGTATCCACATGTCCACTCTTGTATTATAAACTCTACTAGGCTATGTTCACCCACTGTGTGCCCAGTTTCCCAACATTTCCACCATAGCAACCAGTTCCTTCAAGCATTAAGAAACATATCTAGGATATAGTGGCCAATAAAGTATTCCTCTACATTTAAAAAAGAAAACATGAATACATCTTTGAAACAAGTGGACCCAGGTACAAATATCAAGTATACTGCTCAGCTATAGATGTTGATAGAAATTAAAAGTGATCAAGTAGAAATTCCCACAAAGCACCTTGGCATTTGCAATGTTGTGAACTAGGCCACTGTAAAGGTGCTAAATTGGAACCAATTCAGTAAAACTCTACTGCCATATAGACACATACCCAGAGAGATGTGTAAAAGGAAGGACACCAACAACTTCACCAAGATTGCTATAGCAGAGGTGAAATCAATGCCTATTGTCCGAGGCAATTTCATTCTTTTCACCCAGAATTCAATAAAATCACAAATGAAAAAGACAGGACAAAATGTTGGGGAATATGAGGTAATACCGTTGCCTCAGGTCATTGCTGCATCATCCATAGAACAGATAACTAACAAATGAATGTTGTGAGTACCCTGTTCTAAGCCCATGAATGGAAGAGGAATGTTACCTTCCAAGAAAGATCTGGGTTTCTTTCACGTTCTGATGTCTCTTGTGCCTCAGACTGGAGCATTTGATGGAGAGCATGGGCTACTAAATATACTGCATTGTAAACATTAAAACTACATTCCATAATGATTGTGTCAAATTTCACATTATGTACATCTGTCAAGGAAACACTTTCTGGGCAAATAGATTGAAGCATTTCTATATGACTTTTGTCTGAAAATCTGCACTTAAGTGCTGACTCCAAGAAAGCCTTTAGGAAAATGTCATCAGGGTTCACACTGATTTTCTGACTTCTTATAAAATCTGTGAAACCAGGAATCTCCAACTGGGAATGAGAAAATAGTATTATACCATGAAAATGGGTAAGGGATTCAATACTAGAATCAAGAGAAAAATCCCAAGAAGTGGTGGCAACCAACATCTTCCCATAAAGTACATAATAAACAAATGCAAAAACAAGTTGGTGAAGCAAGTCTGTATCTCCATAGATGAAAATCACATTTGCTGATGATGCAATTATCCTAGAAACGAGATAATGATACTCATCATATACAATGGTTGGAGACACTCTTTCCTTAAAGGCTACACACAGAGCATTCCTGCCCATCTCCTCTTTCAGATCACTGAAGAAATTTTCCCCTCTCTCATTATCTGAAATAATCAGTCCCACCCAAGTCCAGCCAAAATGTAGCATCAATTTGATGAATGCAAGGTGAAGAGTAGATTCCCTGCTGCCCATCTGATAGATGTATGGGTACTGAATCTTCTCAGTCAGAAGAACATCAAATGGGCCATAGGTGATCTAAATGAAAAATAAAGAACACTGGAGTGGTGATTCAAGTTCCTTCAGACTAGAAATTTATCCTCCAATATATGTGTATATCAAACTATGAATGGCTTATATAGAGCAGGTGTAATAAATAAATGAGAAATGCTTATTAATTTTAATTTATAATTTTAGGTTGCAAAATTCCTCTATTATGGAATGTAACAATGTGAATAAAATTCTGAAACTCAACCTGATCAAGAATATTTTTTCCAGCATCTCCATAAAGCAATTACTAAGTCTCTGAAACTTTCCAAGGAGGGAAAATTCAGGTCACTGCCCAAAGACCATTCCCCTTTTAGACAAATAAACCAATTCAAACTTTTTCTCTTACCTTTATAACTGAGTCAGCCTCTTTGGAACATTAACTCATTGGTCCTATTTATTTCATGTTGATTCAACTAGAACATTTCTAGTGTATCCTGGATGAAGCTGTTATTTAAATATTCAGGCATAGGTACATGTCCTCTCCAATTCATCTCACCTCTTCTTCAACCCAAACACCTGCAGTTCCTCTGCCAAGACTATCTATGGCATGCATTGTAGTCCTCTCATGATTCCAGGGAGAATGGTATTTCTCTGATGCCAAGAACTGTCCTTGTTCTAGGAGGAAAAGTTCTCTAGCTTAAACCCAATCTGAGATGAGAAATGAACACTTCCTCATGATGAAATTGACTGACCAGGTTGGCATTGCACATTAACCCTGCCCTATTAGTAAGAATTCTGTGAGATAAGCAATGATTCTCTTCTTCATATACTTTGAGCACCCAAAGGCCTAATCTCTAAAGGAAAAAAAAATCCATGCACATCAGACCTTCAGTCATCAGGTTTGTCCTGAAGGCAAGAAAAAGTTTCATCTTTGTTGTATATTTATCCCCAATTTTGTAAGAGTGACATAAATGAACTAGTGCTGAACTCTGATTTAAATCAGATTCCTAGTAACCCAATCAGCAAGGCTATCCTGTGTCAGATTCCCTAACTGATATCCATGTGAGCTGAACCCCCTATGGCCAAGTGTTAGGGAGAATGCAGTCTCATTCTAACATCTTTCATTCCATGAAGGGGGAAGATGAGAACCTAGAACAATTGTACTTCCCCATGCAGTGACAAGTATTAACATCAGGTTATTCTCAGGCTCAGATTTATGGTAAAAACGTATACAATATGGCCAACAATCATGAGAATTTTGCCCTCAGAAGAGTAATTATGAAATGGCTCTCTCTTATATCCCCAGTTGGAAAGCAAATCCCTTTTTTAAATGAGTTGGGGGCTAAGAAACATCCTTAGCATATGTCATATGAAAATCCTCTCTCTTATTGATTAAGGCAATGCAAATTAAAACAACTATGTGATACTACCCCACACCTTTCAAATTGGTAGAAAGGGGAGAAGGTGGAAAGGAAAAATACAGGAGGGGATATGGAAATATTGGAATACTAATATAGTATTGGTGTAATTTTGAACTGATCCAACCATTTTGGGAAGCAATTTGGAATCACGCTCAAAAAGGTACAAAACTATCCGTACAATTTGATGACTATTAAGTCTATTTCTCAGGGTAATCAGGGAAAAGGAAACAAATCTATGTTTTCTAAAATATTTATAGCGGCTCTCTTTGGGTTGTCAAAGAATTGAAACTGAGTGGATGTCCATTGATTGGGGAATGATTGAATAAGTTGTGGTATATGTTTGTAGAGTAATACTACTGTGCTATAAGAAATGACAAACAGATTGATTATAGCAAAATATGAAAAGACTTACATGAAATGATGCAGAGTGAAATGAGCAAAACCAAGAGAACACTGAACATAATACCAACAATATGGTTCAAATACTATCTCTGAACGATTAAGCTACTCTTAGTATTATACATATTGTAATCCTCTATGAAGGACATATGAAGGAAAAGGCTGTCTACATCCAGACAAAGAACTGTTCTATGGAACTACGTATTGTATTTTTCCACATGTAAATCTATCTCAAATGGTGGCTTTCTTAAATGAGGACTAGGGAGGAAGGGAGAAGTACAACTTGGAACTCACAATGTGACAAAGAAATATATATTGTTTAAAAAAATAAAGTATCCCCTCTCTGTTGTCGGTCCCTGAGATGACCTGAGAACTTATACTCCAAACAAGGGGACATTATACAATAGAAGACAGGAAGAGCATCAAGTGTTAAGAGAAATAATGTGAAATGGAGGAAATGGGTGCTTAACAACAACAACAACAGAAAACAAAATCTTTGCAGTAGAAATAATACAGAACCAAGCCACACTTGATAGATTGGGTCAATGACTACCTGTCCATATTACCCACAGCATTTACCCCATGTACATTTCTCAGTGGCACATAAAAATACATCAGATAAAAGCAACTAAGCAAAGAAATAATAACAACTGAAGGCCTACTAAATCACACAATAGGCCATACAATAAAATATGCAAGGTACACAAAAGGTATTACAAAATAGGTATGATGCCAATACAAAGCAAACACTTAGCATGAAAATTAAAGTTTCTTTTAGTATGTATTTTAATGAATACATTCAGTTATACCAAGGCATACATTACTTTCTATATCATAAGTTAGCCTAGAAACTGGGCAGATAACTCTGACCTTCCTGTCACCTACAGATTTTTCTGTCCTTATGTGTGTGTTAGTCAATGACATAGAAGGATCATAATTCTCCTCACACTGGTAATCTTTAAGACCTAAAACTGCTCTGAGAAGAGGCCTCACTAGGTAGTTTTCTTTCTGTGTTCTGAGGGAATCGTCTATCCACAAAGAATTTCTATGTCTGAAGTATGATGCTGAGGTGGTGTTTCCACTGGATTAAGTAAAGTCATCTTGATTTGGCTTTTGGGGCAGAGGGTTGCATTTAATTTTACTTTTTTCCCCTAAGTTATAAATAGACAAAAGTGGTAATATTTATTTTTTATAACTTTTTGTTCCCAATTCTCTGACTCAATGCTTCCCTCCTTGATATCACAAGCAATTTTGTATAGATTATACACATGGGCAATCATGCAAAACATTTTCATATTGGCCATGTTAAAAGAGAAAATGCAGACCAAAATCAAAACAAAATGAAAAACAAGGATAATAATGTAGAGAAACATATGCTTCAATCTGCATTTGGACTCCATGACTTTGTTCTCTGGAGATTGATAGCATTTATCATAAGACCTTTGGAATTGTCTTCAATCATTATATTGCTGAGAATAACTAAGTCATTTACAGTTGCTCATTGTACTTTGTTGCTTTTACTGTGTGCTACGTTCTCCTGATTCTGCTCTTTTCACTTTGCATCAGTTCATGAAAATCTTACCAGGTTTTTCTGAAAGCATCCACCTCATCATTTCTCTTATAGCACAATAGTATTTAATCACCATCATATGACACAACCTGTTCAATTATCGCTCAGCTGAAGCTGTTGGCCTTGTTCTCTCTTCTAGTCATCACAGCTCAGTGGCAGAAGAGAATCAAGATGGCTGGTGATGGCTCAAGATGCAGTGGATGACTTTAGCATCTTTGACGTGAGAACTTCATGCAATTCTTCCTCACTTAAAGCTGATTTATGCACGAATGAAAATGCATCGCCCATACCATTTTACCATTTTAACCTATTTCAAAGTCCTGTGGTGACATGCAAATGATGAAGCAGCAGGTGCAGATACACTGGGAGTTGTAGTCACAGGCTTGCACACAAGTGTCCCAGGCCATAAATCCATTTTCTCACTAGAAGCAGCAGTAGGATTCAGTAGCCCCCTGGTCATGTGAACTGCCTTTTAATGATATCACTGCTAACCTCCTAGTATGAGTAAGGGGCTAGAAAAGGTCCCCTAAAAAGTGTCTGCTTATGCCCTGGCCTGATTACCACAGCAGGCAGGGATCACACCCTGTGTCAAAACACACAAAAAAATGTACAAAAACTTCTGCAAAGATGATTCCACTCATGATCGGTACATGGAATGTTTGCACACTTATAGACAACACAAAATCCAGCAGACCTGAAAAATGAACAGCTCATTTTGGAAGAGAACACAGCAGGTATTGCATCCAAATAGTAGCCCTGAGTGAAACAAAACTGGCAAATGGAGTTCAGCTTACTGAAATCAGAGCTGGATACATGTTTTTGTAGAGTGGCCATGGTGAAGGGGAATGCCATGAAGCTGGTGCAGGTTTTGCAATTAAAACTAATCTAGTCAACAAACTTGTTTGCCTATCAAAAGGAGGGTACTGCAGGCTCATGACAATGTGATTGCCACTTGCTGGAAAATGCCATGCCACCATCATCAGTGTCTATACTCCCACCATAACAAACCCTGATGAGATCAAAGAAAAAAATTCATGAAGTCTTGGAGACACTTATCTTCAGTGTGCCAAAAGAAGACGGCTTATCATTCTGGGTGACTTCAATGCTAGAGTACCAGACTACCAGACATAGCAAGGAGTCCTTGGGAGGAATGGAGTTGGAAACAGCAACAGCAATGATCATTTACTACTGAAGACTTGTGCATCTCATCACCTTCTCATCACCAACACTGTCTTCCATCTATCTGAATATAGTAAATGTCATGGATGCACTCTTATATCAAACGTTGGCATTTAAGAGACTAGTAAGGAGGAGAGACAGAGAGGATATGAGAGTAACAAAGGCAATGTGTGTGGCACAGTTGGACTGAGCATAGACTTATCCTTTCCAAGCTAAACATTCACATTCAACAAAAGTGGCAGCCCCAAGGCAAAAGGACTCCCAGAAGAATTCATGCCAAGAGATTAGAGCTCTTCTCTGAGAGGGAGGAGTTTGTTGCTCACTTGAAAGGAAAGTTGAGCCAACACACAGTTGACAACAGTGGAGCACAAAAGAAGTGGGCAGCTTTCGGAGATTTAGTGTACGGCACTGCATTTGCTCGTCTGGGTCATATCTCTTGCAAACACCGAGACTGATCTGATGAAAATGATGGGGAAATTCAGAAGCTGCGCAATGAAAAACGTGAACTCCACAGGGTTTCCCAGTAGGATAATTCATCCATCTCTAAGAAGGCAGCATTTAATTCCATCAAAAGTGAAGGGCCAGCGAAGCTTAGAGAGATTCAGGATTCTTGGCTCAGTAAGAAAGCAGAGAAAATTCAGTTTTACGTTGATAGTAACAATCCAAAGTGCTTTTATGATGCTGGAAGACTTTTTATGGACCAAAGACTAGTGGTACATCTCAACTATGCAATGCTATTGGAGCCACATTGATAAGTGATAAGGACATGATCCTAGAAGGATGGGCTGAGCACTTCCATAGCATTCTCAACAGACTCTCATCAATCAATATTGAAACCATTGACTGTTTACCACAGATTGACATCAATCCCTCCATAGCTGGTCACAACTGAAGGAGATTTGAATGCCATTAGACTCCTTTTCTGGGGCAAAGCACCTCGTATTGATTTCATTCCACAATTTTCCAGGTTATATGGCAAAAGGAGGTTATCCCCCAGGAGTTCAAGGATGCATTCATTGTCCATCTCTATAAAGGTAAAAGAAATAGACTATCCTGTGACAATCACAGGGGAGTCTCTCTCTTACTCTTTGCTGGCAAGATTCTTACCAGAGTCCACCTTAATAGACTGATCCTTCACCTGGAAGATGTTCATCTACCTGAGAGCCAGTGCAGCTTCAGAAAGGATTGAGGAATGGTCGATAGGGTATTTGCTGCCCAACAACTCTAGGGGAAATGCCAGGAGCAGAACAGAGGCCTGTACTCTACATTTGTAGATATAACAAAGACCTTTGATACTGTCAGTCATAAGGCCTTATGGAAAATTATGCCAAAATTTGGTCACCTGGAGAAGTTCATCAATACTGTATGTCAATTTCACGATGGCATGCTTGCCTGGGTTCTGAATAATGGATGATGCTCTCGCACTTTCCCAGTCACCAATGGCATGAAACAAGACTATGTGCTTGCTCACATGCTTTTCAGCATGTTTTCAGCCGTGTGGGTAAATTCATCAGCTTGAAAAGTCTAGAAGCCAAGACCAAAGTGGATGGAGTATTGGTGCATGACTTTTCATTCTGAGATGATTGTGCACTCCATGCAGCCTTTGAAGATGAGATGCAACAAAGTATGGATCAATTATCTGTTGCTTGTGCTGACACCAAGAAAACACAGGTGTTCCATCAGCTAGCACCACAGCATCCATACATGGAACCATCAGTTAGGGCAAATGGAGAAGACTTTAATGTGGTGGATAAGTTCACTTAACTTGGCAGTATACTTCTTAGGGATGTACACATTGATAATGAGGTTGACACCCACATTGCCAGAGCTACCTCAACGTTTGGGAGGCTCTGAAGGAAAGTGTGGGAGAGAAGAGTTATTAGACTGATTACCAAACTAAAGGTTTACAGAGCTGTTGTGTTGACCTCATTGTTGTATGCCTGTGAAACCTGGACAGTATACCAACTCCATGCCAGCAAACTGAGTCACTTTTATTTGAATTGTCTTAGAAAGATTCTGAAGATCACCTTCAGATCAGGATAAGATATCAGCCAATGAGGTCCTTTCTCGAACTAAACAACCAAGCACTCAAACTCTACTGCAGAGAGTACAACTCCAATGTGCTGGTCACATTGTTTGAATGCCAAACATCTGCTTGCCAAAAGGCTATTTTATGGGGAACTCACACAGGGCAAGCATTCACATGATGGTCAGAAAAAGTGATATGAGGACATGCTCAATGTCTCTTTTAAGAACTTTGGAATTAGAATTGGAATTGGAATTGATTGTATGACATGGGAGACATAATTTTTAATATTTGTTTTTAAAATTTTGAGTTCAAAATTCTCTCCTTTCCTCCCTCCCCACCCATCCTCATTGAGAAGCAAGCAATTCGATATAGATTGTACATGTGAAGTCATGAAAAACATCTATAATAGACATATTGTGAAAGACTAAATGTATTTCTTTCCATCTTATCCCACCCTCTATTTATTCTATTCTCTCCCTCACCCCTCTGTCTTTTATGCCCTTTTCCTGTACTTTCCTGTAGGGTAAGATAGATTTCCATACCCAATTGAGTGTGTATGCTATTCTCTCCTGAAGTCAAATCCAATGAGAGTAAAATTCACTCATTCCCTCTCACCTTCCCCCTCATCCCCTCCACTGTAAAAGCTTTTTCTTGCCTCTTTTAAGAGAGATAATTTACCCCATTCTACTTCTCCCTTTCTCCTGCTCCTATTATATTCTTCTCTCACCCCTTAATTTTATTTTTTAGGTATCATCCCTTCATATTCAACTCACCCTGTGCCCTTTGTCTATATATATATATCATCTTTCCATGTAGAAATATAACAAGTTCAGCTTTAATAAGTCCCTTGTGATTTCTCTTTCCTGTTTAGCTTTTCATGCTTCTCTTGAGTCTTTTATTTGAAAGTCATTTTTTCTATTTAGCCCTGGCTTCTCAAGAATGCATGAATTTCCTCTATGTCATTGAATATCAATTTTTCTCCCTCATTGATTACACTCAGGTTTGCTGGGTAGGTGATTCTTGGTTTTAATCCTAGCTCCTTTGAACTCCAGAACATCATATTCCAACCCCTCTGGTCCCTTAATGTATAAGCTGCTAAATCTTGTGTTATCCTGATTGTGTTTCCGCAATACTTGAATTGTTTCTTTCTGCCTGCTTGCAATATTTTCTCTTTGACCTGAGAACTCTGGAATTTGGCTATACTAACCCCCTGAGTTTTGCTTTGGGGATTTCTTTCAGGAGGCGATCGGTGGATTCTTTCCATTTCTATTTCACCCTCTGGTTCTAGAATATTAGGGCAGTTTTCCTTGATAATTTCTTGAAAGATGATGTCTAAGCTCTTTTTTTTGTCTTGGCTTTCCAGTAGTCCAGCACTTTTTAATTTATCTCTCCTGGATCTATTTTCCCACTAAGTTGTTTTTCCAATAAGATATTTGACATTGTCTTCTATTTTTTCATTCTTTTTGTTTTGTTTTATAATTTCCTGATTTCTCATAAAGTCATTAGCTTCCGTTTGCTCCATTCAAAGTTTTAAGGAATTATTTTCATCATTGAGCTTTGACTTCTTTTTCCATTTGTCTGATTCTGTTTTTGAAGGCATTCTTTTCCTCATTGACTTTTTGGACCTCTTTTGCCATTTGGTCAGTCTATTTTTCATGGTGTTATTTTCTTCAGTATTTTTTTGGGTCTCCTTTTTCAAGATGCTGACTTGTTTTTCTTGATTTTCTTGCATCACTCTCATTTCACTTCCCAATTTTTCCACTACTTCTCTTAATTGATTTTCAAAATCCTTTTTGAGCTCTTTCATCATCTGAGACCAATCCATATTTTTCTTGGAGGCTTTGCATGTAGGAGCTTTGACTTTGTTGTCTTCTTCTGGCTGTATATTTTGATCTTCCTTATCACCAAAGCAAGATTCTGTAGTCTGAGTTTTTTTCCCCACTGTTTGATAATCTTCCCAGACAAGTACTTGACTTTTTAACTCTTTGTTAAGTAAGCTCTGCTTCCAGTATGGTCCCAGTACTGGGACAGTACTTTCAGTACTGTCCCAGGCTTCAGGGGTTTTATGCAGCTGTTTCAGAGATACTTCTGAGGACCTGCAAGTTTTCAGTTCTTCCAAGATGGTATGATCAAAGGAGAGGTGCTTACTCCTCTCCTGGTCTGTGCTCTGGTCTTGACCACAAGCACTCTTTTCTGCCCTGGAAATGTGAAGAGGGTTTTCTCTTCACTTCTGGCACAAGCTCTGCTATGCCAGTGCTCCTCCTCACCCCAGGACTGCCACCCAGGACTCTGACCCTCATCCAAGTATGAGCAAAGCAACAGAATCTCCCTCAGGGCCAGTAAAGAGATCCCTGTAATCTCTTTCTGATCAGTTGTTCAATACCCTTCGGGTCTGCAGGCTGAGAGCTCTGAAAGCAGGTGCTGCCACTATCGCTGCCACATCAGAGCTGCAGTGCACCCCACTGTAACCCAGGTCTGACAGACATTTCCAAATGACCTTCTAAGTTGTCTTTGAAGTTTGTGGATAGAGAAGACTGGAAACTGCCACTGTTGCCTGTGATTCAGTCCTGAGGCCTCCTTCCAGCCTGCTGGGGCCTGTCATCCCCAGGGTGGACCACACTGAACTGTGCTTCTCTCCTGGTGTGGCACAACAGATGTTTTATCCTACCATCCAGGTCATCTTGGGATGGAAATTTGTGTCACTCTGCCTTTTTGTGAGTTCTGCTGCTCTAGAATTTATTTAGAGTAATTTTTTTAAAGGTATTTGGAGGGTTTTGGGGTTGAGATCAAGTGAGTCCTTGCTTTTACTTTGCCATCTTGACTCCACCTCATCATTTCTTACAGAACAATAGCATTCCATTATATTCATATACCACAACTTGTTCAGGCATTCCCCAGTTGACGGGCATCCCCTCAATTTCCAATTTTTTGCCACCACAAAAAGACCTGGCACAAGTATTTTTGTACATGTGGGTCGTTTCCCCTTCTTTTAATGATCTCTTTGGGGTACAGGCCTAATAATAGTATTGCTGGATCAAAGGGTATGCACAGTTTGGTGGCCCTTTCAGCATAGCTCCAAATTACTCTCTACAATGGTTGGATCAGTTTATATACTCCACCAACAATTCATTAGTGTTCCAATTTTCCCACATATTCTCCCACATTTGTCATATTCCTGTTTTGTCATGTTAGTCAACTTAACAGGTGTGATATGGTACCTCAGTGTTGTTGTAATCAATGGTGATTTCAAACATTTATTCATATGAATATAGATAGCTTTAATTTCTTCATCTGAAAACTGCCTGTTCATATCCTGTGACCATTTATAAATTTACTACAGACTTGGGAAAATGACCTTTCTTACAGACCCCCTTAATTGTGCTGAGCTGGAAAATTGTTTGCTGAAACATTTGTTGGTTCTACCACCCTAGAATTTGATTTGAAGGGTCATTTTAGAGTTTACTGGAGGGGAAATTGAGAGAGCTTAGCTGAGCACTTGTTTACTGCACCATCTTGACACCAACTCCTCTTGTTTTAATTGGTTATTGGCACATAGGAACTAGGATCTTCTTCACGTGATATATATGTTCATGGACTTTTGTCTGAATGACAAAATCTTTGCCTGCTTGGAACATGATTCCATGCTTGTCTACATCTAGGTGCAGAGTAGTTTCCCATTGATCTGCTAACTTCTCTATTCAATAACCATCAAGGTTTGTTTTCATGACTCTGTCACCTTGTGAAACATATTGAAAGGAAAGAAAATTAGAATAACATTAATTTCTTTTCTTATTTTTCTTGTATGATGATGAAGCCAGATACTTAGTGTTTTTTTTTTTCAACTTCTTCCTCAACTTGAGCAACATATTGGCCATGATTCAGAAAGGTGGATTTTGTGGACTGCTCTTTGTATATATGCCACATCACCATCATTCTGTAAGAATATATCAGTCTTCTTATTGATATTCTGCCTAGCCTTCTCATTCTCATCACCTAGCCAGTTAGATATCCCAAAGCAAAATACCTCTAGGGACTAATAGATTGGTTGAAGTGAAGCAGGTTCTTAAAAGCATCACACTCACCACTTAAATCTGTCCTTCTGTAATTCTCCTCCCACATTGCAGAAGTGATCAAACATGCAGCTATTGAGTTCCTTATTGTTCAAAGCAGTATTCTACCAGCCTCATTTTGACTCCAATTAGTGTTGACCTTCTATGGACGTATAAGGGCTAAGGATAAAACAGGATCTAAATGTCCATTATTTCATTTGCAACAAAATAGTGAAGCAATTCTAAGCTCACTCTAATGTACCCTAAAAATAAATAATGTTTGTCACATAGCACTTTAAAGCTAAAACTTACAAGAGTCTATATGGGTATTTGCTTCAAATATATCCCATACAATGACTGGATCATCATGGTCACTTGGACAAAGGAATACAGTCCAGGACAGCAATGAAATCCACATCATCACTTTTTAGTCACATATATATGAAGTCCTTTGAGTCCACACTGTTGACTGCTGCTATGAATCACTGATGAGGTAACTGTCAATGTTTATGGAGATTCTAGTGACCTTTCTTGGCCTCATGCTTTTCCCTGAAACTGCTCTTGTAGTCCTCATCCTATGAAATACTAAGGTCCCTTTCACTTCTAGAGTGCATTTAGAATTTTTGTGTCTTCCTTCTTTCAACAGTTTTAGTAGAAGTCAAATCTACCTTTTCTACCTTCTCTAGATGATGCTGGATACATGTATTTCAAACTGCCATGGTCTCCCTCACCTCATTTGAGTATTTTTCCAGGGTGTTCAATGTTGTGCTTGGTATTCTACTTAAAGTCAACCATAATTGGGTTTAACATTTCTTTGAAGTCAAAGAATAATACAAATACAATGATATTAAAATTAGAGACAAAATTATTTTAAAATCAAGATGGGAAATAAACCCTGGTAATTTTTGATACTTTAAGTTTTTTTAAAATATTGCAAAATAGAGCTAAGATGATGGAGTAAGGCAAGAGCTTGCCTTTAGTCTCCCAAATTCTCCTAAAAGCAACTATAGAATTATGCCTCAAAATGAATTCAAGAGTGCCAGAACTAACAATGGGATGGGGTCAAATAATTTTCCAGTCATGACAACTTAGAAAGTCAGCAGGAAAGGTCTGTCTCATCCAGGCAAGCCAGCAGCAGTCTGCACAGCAGCAAAAAAGCAGCAAGGCCCAAACCCCAGGACAGGCCTGCAATGAAATTCTACAGCCCCAGCATAAGAAGCTTGAGATAATGCCCCTCCAACCCAAAAGCAGAGCACAATTTTAGCCTTAAGCTACAAAACAAAAATTAGGCTGGAAAATCAATGCACAGAAACAAAAAAAAAGAGGGAAGCTGACTATAGAAAATTACTATGGTGACAGTGAAGATTAAGACACAAACTCACAGGAGGACCACAATGTCAAAACAGCTAGATTTGAAGTCTCAAAAAAAATGTGAATTGGAGTCATGCCCAAAAATAATTCCCTGAGGAATTAAAAAAAAAGATTTAAAAAATCAAATAAGAGAGATTGAAGAAAAATTTGAGAAAAAGAGAGAAATGAGAGTGAAGCCAGAAAATCATGGAAAAAGAAGAAACATGTAGGCAAAAGGAGCACAACAAATGGAAAAAGATTTACAAAAATTCACCAAAGAAAACAGCTCCTTAAAAAGTAGAGTTTGCAAAATGGAAAAGGAGTTATAAAAGTTCACTTAAGAAAAGAATTCCTTAATAATTAGAATTGTGCAAATGAAAGGTAATTACTTCATGAGACCTCAAGAAACAATAAAACAAATTCAAAAAATAAAAAAGAAGAAAATGAAAAAATAACTCACAGTAAAAATAAATGAGTGGTAAAATAGATCCAGGAAATATAATTTATAAATTATTGGACAATGTGAAAGCTATGATAAAAAATATCATGGTAGTAATATTCCAAGAAGTTATTAAGGAAAACTGCCATGAATTCTAGAAATAGAGTATAAAATAGAAATTGAAAGAATCCAAGAATCACCTCCTAAAAGAGATGCCAAAGTGAAAACCCCTGGGAATATTACAGAAAAATTCCAGAATTATTAGGTCAAGTTGAAGGCTGCTGTAACATAGGAAAAGTGCAAGAGACATAATTTCTGGATAATTAATAATCAATTTTTAATTATGTTAATAACCAAATAATTATCATCAAATAATTGATAAATAATAATTAACAATTTGATTATCACTTGTCTTTTTGTTGGAAACCAAAGACAGTTCATGGAAACTACTAGTGCTTATATGGCCATGAAAGAGTGAGTGTTCCCATCAGGTGGAAATAAACTAGTTGATTAAGAATTAATGAGAGCATGAATATCATAGTGAGAGGTGGGCTCATTCTAATGAGGAGCTGGAGAAATGAAGTTGATCATGTGACTCATGTCATCTCAAGCCATACTACTCCTGCCTTGGGCAAGCTATACAAAAGTATCTACCCAGTCAATGAACAATGAAAAATGTGGGGTAAAAATTCCACCTGGATGAGATGGTTTCAGTAGAGCGAATTTTTTCGGCAGAGTCAGAAATGTCCTTGAAAGATTGGACTTTGAATGAGGGAATAGAAAAGAAAAAAAACACCTGTATCTCCCTAGCTTCATCACATATTAATTGGTTATTAGTATAGGAGAGAAATAAACATTTCTCTCACTGTAAGCAGTCAGAAAGAAAATAATTTGAATACTGTGGAGCTGTAGGCCATATTACCCTGGATTAAGAAGATTTGACCTGAAAAGATCAAAGGCTTTGAACAGGATATTCTGGAAGACAAAAGATCTATGATTACAAACAAAAATCGTCTAGTAGATTAAACTAAGTATAATCCTTGAGGGGGAAGAATAGATTCAGTGAAATAGAGGACTTTCATGCAATGCTGATAAAAAGACCAGAGCTGGACAGAACACATGATTTTCAAATCAAAGAATTAAGAGAAGCAAAAAAGGCAAACAGGAAGGAGAAAACATAAGGATTCAATAAGGTTAAACTGTGTACTTTCCCAAGTGTGAACATGGTGCTTGTATTTTTAAGAACTTTATGTCTACTAAGGAAGTTAAAAGAAGTATACATAGAAAGAAGATGATAGGAATATATTCAAATTTATATATATATATATATGTATACATATATACATACACACATAGACAATATATAAACAAAATGCGCACATGCATAATGCATACATACACACACACACATATATATATATACATATACTACATAATACTTACACATACACACACACCTATGACCAAGAAGATTAAACTGGAAGTAGAAGGAAGAGAAATGTAGAATAGGGTAAATTACCTCATAGTAAGAGGTGCAAAAGATGTATTATAGCTGAGGGAAAATCGATAGCAAGATCAGACAGGACTTGAACCATACTCTCTTTTTAATTGGCTCAAAGAGGGAATGCCATGAACACTCAGATGGGTACATAAATCTAATTTACGTCATGAGGAAGTATGATGGGAAGTGGATAAGAGAAAAAGAGAGGGGTGAAAGAAGGGAGGGCACTTGAAATGAAGCAGTAGTCAGAAGCAAAACAGACTTTTGAAGAGGGACATGGCCAAAAAAGGGAAAAATTTAAACAGGTAAAAATAGAATGTAGGGAAAGACACAATAATCATAACTGGGAATATAAATGGGATGAACTCATAAAACAGAAATGGAAAGCAGAGTGGATTAAAAAACAGAATCCTACATGTTATTTACAAGAAACACATTTGAAGCAGAGAGATAAACAAAGAGTAAAGGTAAGTAGATGGAGTAGAATCTGTCATGCTTCAGCTGAAGAAAAGAAATAAATGGGGAAAAATCATGATCTCAGAGGAAAAGCAAAACTAAATCCAATTAAAGGATATATGGAAGGAAAAAACATCTTGGTAAAAGGTAACATAGATAATGAAGTAATATGAATTCCAAACATATATGCATCCAAATGATATAACATCCAAATATTTAAAGAAAATCTTATATGAGTTTCAGGAGTACATAGACAATAAAACTATGCTGGTGGGAATCCTCAACTTTCCACTCTCAGAACTAGATAAATCTAACCACAAAATAAACGTGAAATAAGGTGAATAGAATTTTAGAAAAATTAAACATAATAGCTGTCTGGAGAAACCTGAGTGTCAATGGATAGGAAAATACTTTTTTTCTCAGTAGAAGCTACACAAAAAGTGACAATGTATTATGGCATAAAAAAAAAAACAACAACCTCCCAATCAAATGTAGAAAAGCAGAAATATTGAAGGTATGCTTTTCAGATCATAATTCAATAAAAATCTTATTCAACAAAGGGCCATGGAAAGATAGATTAAATATTAATTGGAAGTTAAATTATCTAATACTAAATAAGTGAGAAAAAGAATGAATCATAGAGACAATCAATAATTTGATTAAAAAGAATGATAATAATGAGAAAACAATCCAAAATTTATGAGATACTGCCAAATCAGTACTTAAAGGAAATTACAGTTTGTCCAGAAATGCTTTCATCAATATTACAGAGAAAGAGCAGATCAATGAACTGGACATGAAGCTATTAAAAAAAAAACCCTAGAAATACAACAAACTCAAAATGACCAATTAAACACCAAATTGGAAAACCTGAAAAACAAAGGAGATATTAACAAAATTGGAAGTAAGAAAACCATTAAATTAATATATAAAACAAAAGACTAGTTTTGTTAAAAGAAACAATAAAATACATTAACAATTGGTTAATCTGATTAAAAAAAGCAAAGCAAATTATCAGTATCAAAAATTAAAGGGGTGAATTCAACACTTAAATGCTGAAAACTAAACCAATTTTAAGAAGCTAATTTCCCAAAACATTTGCCAAAAAACGTGGCAATCTGGCTAAAATGGTTGACAATTTACAAAAAAGCATAAATTCCCTGATTAAAAAAAGGGAAACAGAATACTTAAGTAACCATATCTTTAAAAATATATGGAATAAGGATCAATGAACTTCCTAAGAAAAAATTACCAGGGCAAGAGGGATTCATAAGTGAATTCCTATCAATTATCTGAAGAACAATTAATTCCAACATGTTATAAAGTGTTTGGAAATATAGGCAAAGAGAGGGTACTATCAAAATCTATTTGCTATACAAATATGGTGTGGATACGTGCACCAAAAAGAGTGCAAAGAGAAAAGGAGAACTAATTTGTGACATAGAGTAACAGAGTGACAGGTTTCATGTATAAAGAAAATGCCAATGGAAGACAGAGAAAACTGGGAGATACACTTACCAGGAACATGACTGTGGAGTATGAGGATGATAACTGCTATAATTTCTTGTCAAGAGAGTAGCTTCAGAAGAAGATAGAATCACTGGAGAAGAAATACTAGACCCAGGACACCAGAGATCAAAGTCAATCAGATTTGGAAATGGGAGAGGTTGACTAAGAACGTAATGATGGAGGAGGATTGTGAAGAAGTGGCCGTTCTCCCCTGCCTCACCCTATATACTGCCATGTGTCTCTGAGCATATGGTACCTGAGGTTACCCTGATCTTCAGCGAATGAGGGTCTAGAAATGTAATTGAACAACTTACAACATGATGAGATTCAAATAATTGGATGAATCCTTAGAGGTCCTGTGGCAATACAGTCTATGAAAGAGAACACCAAAGTCCAGAGCCAAAGCAGCTGATTCCAACATAGCTCAAGAACATGAGGGCAGCATACTGCCTGAACCAAATAAACAGAAAATTGACCCATGAATCAGTACACCAACTGCTGGAGCCAGGGAGTGACTCCTTGACAAACCTTCTGTTTGCAGAAACACTTCTGTATCCTCAGTCTTTCCTTTAGAAGAGTAAAAACTCACCGTGTTTGTTTCCATAGTTCCAAGTGTTGGATTGTTAGAAGCAGACAGTGTGTGTGAACAGCCCTCTCCCCACAACATCACATTACGTAAAGACAACTGGAACATATTTAGGTGTAGGATTTGTCATCTTGCTGCATGAGAGCATAAGAAAGGGGACCCACATGAAGAATTACAATTTGTGGTTGAAACAACCAGAAATCAATCTGTAGAATTGCTAAAAAGTCAACACACATTTGTTAAAAGGCTTGCTTTTTGCCTGGCACTGTGCCCAGATCTTAGGACAACTACAAAAAAAAAATAAAAAGAGTCAATGCCCTTAGGTAGCTGATCATATAATGGTGGATAGATAACCTCTACAAAAGCACAGAAAAATGAGAAGAGGAGCAGGGAGTAGGTCCTCTTGGGTGTTGGGCATAATGTGCAAATCCAGAGATTCAGAAGCAGAGCTGAGATCACGAAGGATGGTTGACCTGGAGACCTTTCTCAAAATGAGGGTCTGGCAGGAACTCTCCAATGGTCAAGAGGACTTTAAGGATTGTGGGAAGTTCCAGGATAAAAAGGCCACTTTGTGGTGAGAAGGAATATTTTAAAGGAATGAGGAGAAGGAATATTTTTGGGTACAAAACACTTTTGGACTGATGATTCCCTTCCTTAGATCAGCTAACTCTTTGAAGTGGTTCTCTTCTTGGTTAACAAGTCAAAGCACTGCTGGATTAGCTCTCAGATGTGGCCTGGCTACTACTGTTGTCTCTGTTACCAACTCTAGGGGTAAAAGGACCAATGATGAAACTTTTAACTTTTCAATGCTTAAAACTTCAAAAATTATTCTATGCTCTATCTCGATACTTATTCACGAATGTTAAAGAAAGAAAAACAAATGAAAGAAGCAATATGTTTAAATACATGAAGAATTGACAGGCTTCCTGGTTCTTCTTTGAGAACATAAGAATTTCCAGAACTGATTTCATTGTGTGCCTGAATTTAATGGAGGGTGAAGGGGAGTGACCAATGAAACTAGGTCCATCAAGCATAAAGAGACTTTTTCTGAAAACCACCATTTCAACCTGTGAAACTTTGGAAGATTTTGGGCCTGGATGATTCAGAACTTCTTAGGAAGTGATTCATACCAAGGACCAATATTTCTCTCAACCCTTCCTGGCCTTTTGGCAAGATCTCTACTGAACTCATAGTAGCTGTCCTCTTTATCCTCCCAACTGGATACCTTGTGGACCTCAACAGGAGACCTCCCACTAAAGAGCCTTCTCATCCTGGAAGGTCAGTTTGCCTCTGTCACCACTACCACTGATAGGTCAGCTCCTCCTAGAACCTCTTACACCTAATTTTCCAGAATTCTTCTCCATCATTCTCCTCACAAGTACCTATATGTTAAAATCCCTGCATTTAAGCTTCCTTTGATGTGCTGTCCTCTAGGACAACCAGGGCATAAGGTTTGTGAGGTCAAGAACTGCAATTACAGTAAGTATGTCCCTATGCCCAGCGTGTACCACAGTGCTGCTGTTGTTGGTTTATTCATTCTCAAAGAGGACCATGACATCAGGGAGGCGATTCCCTGACATGGAAGTGAATTGGATTTAAGTTATTGAGAGCTGTGCGAAGTAACCAGTCTCACTTTCTACTCCACAGCTATCTGGGTACAGTGGGGAGATGCAGATCAGGATGAATGGATCTGTCCTGGATGCAGTGGGGGACCTTAGCCTTTTCAAGCTAAGGTTCTTAAAAGGTTTCAGTTTGCATGGGGCAATGCCTATTCAGTGTTTAAAGCTTAGTAACAAATGAGGCAGAGAATGACCTCTTTACCTAGTTAAAAATAAAAATAGATGTAGGAGGGGAAGAAAAGTGAGGATTTCTGGGCAAAATAGAAATAATTGCTATTTACATTCACTTGCTAAAAATGATTTCTTAGCAATAATTTCATTTGAATATGTAATTTATTTCTGTTCTGAAGGGACATCATATATTTTGCAAATCAGGCACAGATGCAGGAAGGTGGCAAATTCTCAGGTGAAGTTGGAAGATCACTCTAAACACAGAATTTGATGATGCCTGTGAGCACAGACAGCTAAAGGAAAGGACTAGAGATTCATCTTTTTTATTCAGCTCTTTCCTTGGGAATTTTCTGAGGTGAGGAAAAGAGAAATCTTTCTTTCCTCTAAAATCTTCTGAGTTCTATACAAATAGAAACTCCTGGTAGGGGATGTAGTGACCATCAATTGGGCAGATTTTCACTTGGTTCAAAATCATCAGAGTTAAACCAATATAGCACCAACTCACCTACAGGACAGAGTAAGTTCCGTGATGGAAGGGACTGTTTTGCCCTTTTTTGTGTGTTCTTTGGTCAGAACAGTACCTAGAACTTCTTGCTCCTTGTTTATTGACTCACTGCCACTGCATCAGAATAGATTAGAATGGATTTGCTGTTTTAAATACAAAGAACACATTGGATAAAAATGAGTGACAGTATTGGGTTCCCTTACCTGTGGAACTTTATAGAGTTTTTAAATGGTGGCTATGACCATGGACAATGTGGATGACATCCCTCCAATGACAGCCACTGAATTGGGCTGCCTGCCACAGCTATAGTTAGGGACAGTTGGACCCCTCCCTGACAGCCATATCAAGGAGTTCTCCACAGCTAGACTGTTTAGATGGAAGTTATTGAGCAACTGGAATCCCAAGGTTATGTTTGGTAGCAAATCAGGGTTCTTGTTGATTTCATCCACAGCAAACTGGAAAGCGAGGATATGTTGGTAATGTTTGCTCAATGTACTAAAGTGAGAGAAAAATATAAAGAACAAGGTAAACTCTATGTGTGCAGAAAGAACAAGTTGTCATAGTGGATGGACTGTTGGACATGGAGTCAGGAACTCCTCTGTTAAATCTTGCCACTAATATTTACTAACAATGTGGCCCTGGGCAAGTCAAATACATGAATCACATACCTGAATGTCATTATCCACATCTCAAAAATGAGAGATTTTAACTAAATATGCTCCAAAGTGCTTTCAAGAACACACACACACGCACACACACACACACACACACACACAAATGATGATGTGCTTTAGACATTAGGATGTGTGGGGCATATGGATAGAACTGAACAAATCAAGCCATCTGATTTTCTGTCTTATGCAAATATAGAAAGAGGAGCTTCCAATTCTGAACGTGCAATTTGGAGACATATTTAATGGCCCCCTTGACCATGCAAAACATATTAGCTAGAAATAGAGAAGTGTATTTATAACATAGATCCTAGATATGTTGTAAAGATTTTTAAGATTCTATGTTGGGGTGAAGATGGAATCCATGCATTTCAAATGTAGGATTTTCAGGATAATGCAAGGGATAAAATTGAAAGATTCAAGGAGAGGTATTGATCTCATCCTTGCTGAAATAACTACCTGAGCTAAAACAGGAAGATTCCCAAATTTAGAATTTCAGAGCATGTTTATTGGTCTTGTAGTTCATCCTCCTGTCCTATTCAGGTAAGGTAACAATATTGCTCTCTTAGAAGCTGGATAACTGAGAACCAGGGAATCAATCAATCAACACTTACTAAAGCACTTACTATGTGCTAGGTACTGTGCTAAACAATAATGATACAAAAAGCAACAAAAAAATTCCTATCCTTAAGGAGACCACATCTTAATGGGAAAAAATGTGTGCAAACAGAAAGGCAGAGAGAGACAGAAAGAGAAAGATAGACAGAGAAGGAAAGAAAGAGACAGAGTGAGACAGAGAAAGGAGCAGACAGACAAACATACAGAGAGGTAGGGAGCTATGGATTTAAGAGACAATGCCAAGCTGAAGTTGACAGTTCTTGGCAACAACTTGGATATGTGGAAAGAGAGATAGAGAAGAATGTAGAATACCTCCAAAGCTGGGAGCCAGAGGGCATAAGAGGATGGTTTTGCCCATGACAGTAATAGGGAAAGTAAGAGGGCAAGATTTTAGGGGCAAAAGAGTTAAGCTGTTCACTGGTCCTTTGTCTAAAAAGTAGTTGGTGTCTCCCATAAAATCAAAGTGGATAGCAGAATCTATTAAAAACTATAATCCTACAATATGTTGTTTACAAAATAAATTTGATACAGGGATACACACAGGGTAAAGGTAAAAGGCTGGAGTAGAATATATTATGCTTCAGCTGAAGTAAAAAAAAAAAAGGCAGGGGTAGGAATCCTGATCCCAGAAAAGCAAAAACAAAAATCGATTTTATTAAATGAGATAAGGAAAGAAACTATATCTTGCTAAAAGACACCATAGACAATGAAGTAATATCATTACAAAATGTATATGCAAGTAGTATAGCATCTAAATTCTTAGAAGAGAAGATTAGGGAGTTGTAGGAATAAATAGAGAGCAAAACTATACCGGGGGGGGGGGGGACTTGAACCTCTCCCTCTCTGAACTAGATAAATCAAACCACAAAGGAAACAAGAAAGAAGTTAAGGAGGTGAATATAATTTTAGAAAAGTTAGATATGATAGACTTCTGGAAAAACATGCATGAGTAATCTGAGGTAATATAATAAAAAAGACAATTCTACCTAAATTAATTTACTGATTCAATAGTATACTAATCAACTTACCAAAAATCATTTTGTAGTGTAGAAAAAAATGATAAAATTCATCTGGAAGAACAAAAGGTCCAGAACATCAAGGTAACTAATGAAAAGAAATGCTAGGGAACATGGCCTAGCCATACCAGATCTTAAATTGTGTTATAGAGTAGCAATCATTAAAACTACTTAGTACTGGTTGAGAAATAGAGTGGTGGATCAGTGGAATAGGATAGGTAAACAACACACAGTAGTCAATGACTATAGTAATCTGCTGTTTGATAAACCCAAAGACCCCAGCTTCTGGGATAAGAAGTTACTATCTGACAAAAACTACTGGAAAAACTGGGAAATGATATGATAGGAACTAGGAATAGAGCAAAATCTTACACTGTAGGTAAAAAGAGGTACATGATTTAGATATGAAGGTTGATACCATAAGCAAGCAGAGAGAGAAAGGAATAGTTTTCCTGTCAGATTTACAGAGAAGGGAAGAATTTGTGACCAAACAAGAGACAGAGAACATTCTGAAATGCAAAATGGATAATTTTGATTACATTAAATTGAAAAGATTTTGCACAAAGTCATTGCAACCAAGATTAGGAGGGAAGCAGAAAATTGGGAAATAATTTTTACAACCAGGACTCTGATAAAGGCATCATTTTTAAAGTATACAGAGAACTAAGTCAAATTTATAAGAATATAAATCATTCCCCAACTGATAAATGGTCAAAGGATATGAATAGGCAGTTTTCAGAGGAAGAAATTAAAGCTATCCATAGCCATACGAAAAAATGCTCTAAATCACTATTGATTAGAGAAATGCAAATCAAAAAACTCTGAGGAACCACATCATACCTATCAGATTGGCTAAAATGACAAAACAGAAAAATGATAAATGTTGGAGAAGATGTGAGGAAATTGTAATACTAATGTATTGTTGGTGGAGTTGTGCACTGATCTAACCATTTTGGAGAGCACTTTGGAACTATGCCCAAAGGGCTATAAAAATATGTGCATCTCCTTTGACCCAGGAATAGCACTTCTAGGTCTGTATCTCAAATAGATCATACAAATGAGAAAAGGACCCACATGTAGAAAATATTTCTAGGAGCTCTTTCTGTGGTGGCAAAGAATTGGAAATTGAGGAGATGCCCTTCAACTGGGGAATGGCTGAACAAATGGTGGTATATGAATATAATGGAATTCTATTATGCTATAAGAAATGATGAGTAGGATGACTTCAGAAAACCTGGAAAGACTTGTATGTACTGATGGTGAGTGAAGTGAGCAGAGCTAGGAGAATATTGTGCACAGTAACAGCCACATTGTGCAATGTTAACCTTAATAGACTTAGTTCTTCTGAGCAATACAAAGATCTAAGCCATCTCCAAAAGAATCATGGTAGAAAATGCTATCCACATCCAGAGAAAGAACTATGGAGTCTGATTGTAGATTGACACATACTATTTGCTCTTTTTTTTTCTTCTTTTTGTTTTGTTTCTTCCTTCTTGTGCTTCCTCTCATTGGTTCTAATTCTTTTTTACAAAACATGACAAATATGAAAATATGTTTAATAGGCATGTATATGTAGAGCCTATATCAGATTGCGTGCCATTTTGGGGAGGGCTGAGGGAAGGGTGGCGGAGAAAATTTAAAACTCCAAAAGTTATGGAAGTGAATATTGAAAATTTAAATAAATAAACTCATTAAAAAATAAAGGCAGTTGGTAATACGAGATGTGAGATCAGTAGAGTTTGGACTAGGATGGATATAGTTGAGAATCACCTGCATAAATTATATGAGATATTAAGTTAACCAAGTGAAGTAATAGAGTGGGTTAGAGACAGATCTCTTTGGAGCACTTGTAGTAGACAGTGTGATCAGAAGAGATTCCAGTAAAGGAGAAAGAGAAGGAGCAGTAGGAAAAGGAGGAGGAGAACCGGGGAAAACTGCTCCCCAAAACCTGGAGATGAGAGAACACCCAGAAAGAGAGAGGGAACAACAGTGTCAAAATCTGTAATGAAGACAATGAGAACGAGGAAGAGAAGCTAAATAATCTCAGGCTTACAATGTAGTAAACTGAAAGACAGAAACTAGAGTTCCCCATGAGCAGAGAGTGAAATGATTAACAAGTGATTTCAATCAACTTAGAAGCATTTATGAGGCCCCTACTAGAGTTCAGGCATTCGCAAGTCATGTGGGTTTAGAGACAAAATTGAAAAAAAAGTCCTCAAAGGCGTTCCATTCTAGCTAGCAGAGGAAACGTGTCCATATAGCAAAAAGTTCATTAAATTAGAGACATGATGACAAAATATGATGTGGAGGAAGTCACTAACAGCTCGGGGGGAGCAGAAAAAGAGTGAAGAGTACATTTATCACTAGTAAGTTTTTAGTAATTGGATTCAATGCCATCCTTGAGTCTTTCAAGATTGTGTAGTGCCCTAAGTTTCTTATGGCATGTTTTATCAAACCCTCCTAGATCTCTGTCATCTGCAAATTTAATAAACTGCTCTCCTGCCTTTCACCAAGTCCTTGGTAAAGATGAAGCTTGAGTTATTTCGCTTGAAATAACTGAAGTTCTTCCCAGTGATTACAGAAAATTCATCAGTAACAAACATTTTTGACTTTTAAAAAAGGAAAATGCTAACAGTTTATACTTTCAAAATATATTTTACTCAGGTGATTGCTGCAGTATCTTCTCCATTTGCAGAGTAGATGTATGATCAGAATAGACAAAATGAAGAAATTCTGGCAGAATTGAAACAATTAACTATGGGTATTTAATTGGAGGAAGGACTGAGAAAGAGAACTTTGAGGGAAGGATAACTTGACAAGCAAAATGGAAAAGAATTAAATGAGAGTTAGGGAAATAGTTGTCAGAGACTTCCCACGTCCAGGTCTTAGCAAAACTCCACCCATTGGGTATAGAAGACAGACAGAAGGAACTGGAAATATTGTGCATCTCACACACCTCAATTAGGAGATATCCTAGAAGAGAGTCCTATGCCTTTATCACTGACCTCGTTGTAATGACTTCCTAAGGACAATTTCCAAACCAGGTCCAATCACTATGTCCCCCTCCTAAGATTTCACAGACATCAGAGGCTTACAAAATAACAGAAAAGGAAAAGAAAGAAAACAAAGTAAAAGGACTGGGCATAATAATGAGGGTTGAAAGGATTGTATTGAATCCCAGTCTCTAAACCTTCCAAAGGAGCAGTCTCATTACTCAGAGGAGGAATTATTTGCACAAATGATCATCTCAAATATAGGCAACATTACAATGAGAGTAAATAGAAAAATTCTTAAGGCCAGCATCATTTTTCATTTGTTAGTGGCAAGCATATTTATAGTTCATATTTCTTGGACATAAAAGGCTTGCAAATTCAGTACAGGGGAGCCAAGATGGTGGAGTAAGAAGTAAGTCACTCTTACCCTACCTTATTAACCCAGAAAATATCACCCCAGGAAAAACCCTGGAACAGCTGAACCAGAAGAAAGATGGAGTACAGTAGTCCAGTAGCCTAGATAGCTTGCAGATTAACAGGAAAAGAGCCTCCTGCTCTGTGGGAAGGGGAGCAGTACAGAATTGGAGGTGTCCCAGTAAGTGAGTGGAAAGCCCCACCTCAGTATATCAGGAGGAGATCCTGAAACCCAGGTGGTGGAGCAGGCAAACACCAACACCAGGATCCCAAATACCTCAGCGAGGGCAGGGGAACTGGTGAACCAGCTTGGAAAACCACCAGGTGCCTCGGCATTCTACAGCAACCTGGTCTCCCAGTGCCTCAGCAAAACTAAGGGAAGCAGCTGTCCAAGGGGCCCCTGGCAGATAAACATCCTGCAACACCCATCTGAAAGGAGCTGAAGAAAGTGAAAGGAAGGAAAAGCCCAGGTGAACAGGAAATCTCCAGGGGCCACACTACCCAATCCTGCCCCTAGAGTTCTAGTGTTGCTGATTCCAGCCCAAAACCAGGTAAGCTGCCAGAACCCTGCAGTCTCCAACTGCCAACATTGGAGGCCCCAGCACACAAAGCCAGTGACCAGACCCTAGGATCCCAACACAAGAAGCATGAGTTAGTGCCCTCTGCTCCCCAGCAGGAGAGTTCAGTCTCTTTAAAAGCCAAGAAATAAGCAAATATCATTAGCAAAAAGAAATGTACAGTAGATTCTTATTATGGGAAGAGTGAAGATCAAGGCAGAAATTCTGAAGAGGACAACATTGTCAACAAACCCGCATCTGGAACCTGACAAAGGAATATGAACTGGTCTGAAGCCAAAAAAACCTTCTTAGAAGAGCTCAGGAAGGATTTTAAAAGTCAAATGAGAGAGGTAGAAGAAAAAAATGTGAAAAGAGATGAGGTATGCAAGAGAGAGTCAATAGCTTGGAAAAGGAAGTACAAAAATTAACTATAGAAAACACATCCTTAAAAAATACAATTGACCAACTAGAAAAAAGTACAATGAAGAAAGCAAGTCCCTAAAATACAATTGGCAAAATGGGGAAGGAGGTACAAATCTAATAGAAGAAAACAATTTCTTAAAAATTAGAATTGGGCAAATGGAAGCTAATGACTCTATGAGCGAGCAAGAAAACAGAACAGAAACAAAAGTACAAAAAAATAGATGAAAATGTAAAATACCTCATTGGAAAAAACAACTGACCTGGAAAATCAATCCAGGAGAGACAATTTAAAAATTATTGGTATACCTTGAAATCATGATGAAAAAAAGAGCCTTGGCAGAATCTTTTAGGAAATCATCAAGGAAAACTGCCCTGAGATCCTAGAACTAGAGGGTAAAATAACCATAGAAAAAATCCACTAATCACCTCCTGAAAGAGATCCCAAATTGAAAACGTCAAGGAATATAGTAGGCACATTCAAAAAATTACCAGGTCAAAGAGAAAATACTATCAAGCAGTCAGAAAGAAACAATTTAAATATCATGGAGAATTTCCCAGATTAGAAGAGAAAGTAAAATACTTAAATAACCCCATCTCAGAAAAAGAAATTGAACTAGCCAGTGATGAACTCCCTAGGAAAAAATCTCCAGGGCCAGATGGATTTACAAGTGAGTTCTATCAAACATTTGAGGAGTAATTAATATCAATACTATAAAGACTATTTTGGAAAATATGTCATGAAGGAGTCTTACCTATTTCTTTTTATGATACAAATATGATGCTGATACCTAAACCAGGATGAGTCAAAACAGAGAAAGAAAATTATAGAGCAATTTCCCTAATGAATATAGATGAAAAAAAGTTTAAATAAAATATTAGCAAATAGATTACAGCAACTTATCACAAGAATAGGATATTATGACCAGGAAGGATTGATACAAGGATTGCAGGGCTGGTTCAATATTAGGAAAGTTATCAACATAAGTGATCATATCAACACCAAAACTAAGAGAAACCACATGATCATCTCAATAGATGCAGAAAAAGCTTTTGACAAAATAAAACACCCATTCTTATTAAGAACACAAGAGAGCTTAGGAATAAATGCAGTCTTCCTTAAAATAATAAAGAGCATCTACCTAAAAGCTTCAGCCAGCATCATATGTAATGGGACCAAGCTAGAAGCATTTCCAATAAGATTTGGGGTGAAACAAGGATGTCCATTATCACCACTGTTGTTCACTATCTTACTGGAAACATTAGCCTTAGCAATAAGAGAAAAAAAAGAAATTGAAGGTATTAGAATAAATAAAGAAGAAACAGAGATATCACTCTTTGCAGATGATATGATGATACACTTAGAGAATCCTAAAGAATCAAGTAAAAAGCTACTTGAAATAATAAACAACTTTAGTAAAATTGCAGGACATAAAATAAAACCACACAAATCATCGGCATTTCTATATATAACCAACAAAGCCCAATAGCAAGAGATAGAAAGTTTTAAGTTACGTAGACATTACAAAATATTTAGGAGTCTACCTACTGAAATAAACCCAGTTACTATAAGAACACAATTACAAAACACTTTTCACACAAATAAAGTCAGATCTAAATAATTGGAAAAACATCAGTTGCTCACGGGTAGGCCGAGCCAATATAATAAAAATGACAATTCTACCTAAGCTAATTTACTTATTCGGTGCCATACTAATCAAACTACCAAAATATTTTACAGAGTTAGAAAAAAATAATAACAAGATTCATCTTGAAGAACAAAAGGTCCAGAACATCAAGGGAACTAATGAAAAGAAATTCAGGGGAAGGTGGCCTAGCCATTCCAGATCTTAAATTGTAGCAGCAGTCATCAAGTGCTGGCTAAGAAGTAGAGTGGTAGATCAGAGGAATAGGTGAAGGGTGCAAGACACAGTAGTCAATGACTATAGAAATATACTATTTCATAAACCCAAGGACCCCAGCTTCTAGGATAAGAACTCACTCTTTGACAAAAGCTGCTGGGAAAACTGGAAAACAGTATGGCAGAAACTAGGCATAGACCAAAATCTCACACTCAGATGGCAAAATAAAGTCAAAATGGGTTCATGATGTAGATATAAAGGCTGATACTGTAAGCTAACTGGGAGAGCAAGGAATAGTTTACCTATCAGATTTATGGAGAACAGAAGACTTCATGACCAAACAGGAGATAGAGAACATTGCAAAATGCAAAGTGGATAACTTTGATTACATTAAATTGAAAAGTTTTTGCACGAACAAAGCCAATGTAACCAAGATTAGAAGGAAAATAGAAAATTGGCAAAGAATTTTACAACCAGTGTCTCTGATAAGGGCCTCATTTCTAAAATATATAGAGAATTAAGTCAAATTTATAAGAATACAAGTCATTCCCCAATTGTAAATGGTCAAACAATATGAACAGGCAGTTCTCAGATGAAGACATTAAAGCCATCTAGAGTTATATGAAAAAAAGCTCTAAATCACTATTGATTAGAAAAATGCAAATCAAAACAACTCTGAGGTACCACATCACATCTATCAGATTGGCCAAAGAGACAAAAGAGGAAAATGATAAATGTTGGAGAAGATGTGGAAAAATTGGAACACTAATGCATTGTTGGTGGAGTTGTGAAATGATCCAACCATTTTGGAGAGCAATTTGGAACTATGCCCAAAGGGCTACAAAAATGGGCATACCCTTTGACCCAGCAATAGCACTTCTAGGGCTGTATCCCAAAGAGATCATACAAATAGGAAAAGGACCGACATGTACAAAAATATTTATAGCAGCTCTTTTTGTGGTGGCAAAGAATTGGAAATTGAGAGGATGCTCATCAGTTGGGGAATGGCTGAGTAAATTGTGGTATATGAATGGAATGGAATACAATTGTGCTATAAGAAATGATGAACAGGCTGACTTCACAAAAACCTGGAAAGACTTGTATGGTCTGATGGTGAGTAAAGTAGCAGAACCAGGAGAAAGTCTTACACAATAACAGCCAGGTTGTGCGATGACTTATGTTGATAGACTTAACCCTTCTCAGCAGTGCAAGGATCTAAGACAT
>NW_020953709.1:2487791-2591518 GCF_900497805.2 Vombatus ursinus
ATTGTGTTATAAGAAATGATGAACAGGCTGACTTCACAAAAACCTGGAAAGACTTGTATGGTCTGATGGTGAGTAAAGTGAGCAGAACCAGGAGAAAGTCGTACACAATAACAGCCAGGTTGTGCGATGACTTATGTTGATAGACTTAACCCTTGTCAGCAGTGCAAGGATCTAAGACATCTCCAAAGGTGGAAAATGCTATCCACATCCAAAGAAAGAACTATGGAGTTTGGATGCAGATTGAAGCTTAGTATTTGCTATTTTTTTCTTCTGTTGTGTTTTGTTTCCTCTTTCTGGTGGTTCCTCCTATTGGTTCGAATTCTTACTTACAACATCAGTAATGTGAAAATAAGTTTAATAAGAATGTATATGTATGGCCTATATCAGATTGCGTGCCATCTTGGGGAGGGAGGTGAGAAGGGAAGGGGAGAAAAATTTAAAACTTGATAGCTTATCGAAGTGATTATTGACAAATCAGAATAAATTAATTTAAAAAATAACATGTAAAAAGAAAAGAAAACTCAGTGCCATTAATGAACCTTGTGAATGGTATGATAGACATGGCAGTTGTGGTCATTGTAAACTTTCTATTATTTGGTGTTTTAGATGTATTGGAATATTATACTTATAATGACAGAACTCCATTATGGAGTGACTTAGATCCAGTTGTCCTGAAGCTCATCAAATTTTACAAGCAAAGATTTTGTCTTTTGCACTTGTGTTAGGCAGATGAAGCTTGAAGCTTTGTACTGGATGAAACACTGTGCTGACTGGAGTATTCTGAATTTATTCTCTTTCCTAGTGCCTAAGATAGTTAACATTAAATACTTCCCTGAGTTTGTTGTATGAGGATGCAGAAATTCTCCCTACCCTAATCTCAACCAAACCTATTATTGACAAGTGACCTCGAGAACTTCTTCATCACATTTGGTTCCAATAAGCAGTATTTCCTCCCATATTTGGCACCAATAACTGGTGTCAATCAAGCCCAATCTGAGGGAATGTTGTTTTGCCACCTGAATCCCAAGTTTGAGTGGATTTCCTCTCTGATGTGTCCCCCTCATCCTTGTACTGGGTGAGTTTTTGTTACCTGTGGAGATGAATCTCTGTCTGTTTATAATGCCATACAGGGAGGGTATGGATAGTCCCCATTTCTCTGCTTGCTGCACTGCACATTAATAAAACTTTTACTTTATCAGCTTCCTGATACTGGGTTTCTAGAAATTTTCAAACCCAAGGTTTTGGTTCAAACAAAGCTGTGACTTTAATAAAACACAACTCTCCCAACAAATAAGTATTTCATTAATCAGAAAAAAAATAACCACTTACTTTGATTCCACAACTATCCAGGTGGGAGGATATGTGAAGAACAATTGGGTTATGTGATGTTCTATCTTCAGAAACAAGGAGAAGAAGCCCCCTATGACTAAGTCCCCTTCTTTTCTATATGTGGGACTGTAATCTCTTTTTATTTCACAAGGGCTATTCTCCATGTGATACTCAGAAAGAGAAAGCTGCAAAAGCAGGATCACAAATAACCTAGATGATAAGAAACCCAGTTTCCCCAGGCCCATGGCCAATATCCCAAATCTCTAAATAGTCACAGAGTAGGGCACTGTAAAATGACTAGGGTTTGTTGTTCATGCAGCTATAAGCACATTCTCTATTGGCAAAGATTTTTCTTTCCTAATCGATGTTCAAACTTTGAACAGTCCCCCTCACTTGGAAAAGAAGAATGTGAGACATGCAACAGGCCTCTGTTTAGGACAAAGACAAAAGCTAGAAAGAGCAGGGCATATTTATGGGGCGCTTTTGCCTTCTAGATATTATTCTCTGTGTTCCCTGTGGACGGAGTAGGAAAGGAGGGCCGTCTTCCTACCTCTTGGGTGCAAATCAAACAAACATGTTGACCAGAGTCTGAGAGTGAGGGTCTCTCAGGACCATCCTGCCCAGAAACTCTACACCTGCTTCCTTCATCTTGGAAACTTCCAAAATTTAAGCATAAAAAATGGTGTTTGTGAATCTCCTTAACTGTCTTCAATCCCTGGAGCCTTCACAGCTTCCATGGATGCTGAGATGCGCACAGGACCCTCTGATCTCTCTCAAGCTAGGTTTCTTGGGCCTTCCAGAGTACCTACTTCCATTCTCCCCAAGACAAATCACTTGGTGACTCAAAATTACCAGATGTTGCAGCAGTCAGAGAACAGTGTAACATGACAAGGCCAGAATGTATGAATGATAGTGTCAAGGCCTAGGCACCTAAGGTCCCAGACGGAGAGGAATTAATGTTTGTCTTGCCTTGATAACATTAACCATGGTACTTTGGCCATTGGAAGTGCATCCTAAACCGTTGCTGAATGCATAATCATAATAACAATAGAATTCTCAATAATGTTTTTAGATTGATAAATCACATTCCTCACACCTGCCTGTTACCTGGCTGGTGGGAACCATGGTCTCAGCTGGGCAATTACTTCCCACAGGCAATTGAGAAGAATAGTAGAAGGTGAAAGTGTGTCATTCCTCAGATGAATGAAAAGTCAGAGAGATAGAGTTTCTGAGTAATTAATAACCAATTTATTAATTAGGCTAGCTAGTACTCAGTAAATTGAAGATCAATAGTCTTTCTCAGACCAGACAAAACCATGGAGATTGCTGCATGCTTATTTATCTTTGGGAAAAAAGGTGGTGCCCTTGCCAGGTGAAAATCAATCCTGATGGGTTAACAATCAATGAGGGGGAACTTTTTCAATTGAGGAGGTGGGCTAACAGCCCTCAGCCCCTCCTGCTGAGGATGTGGTTTGATCATGAGGCTCAGCCACCTCCAGCAATCTCGACATTGGAATCCATCCCCGCCCAAAACGTTGTATGAATACTCTTCTTCATATGCTGAGTTGCCCTAAACTCCAATGGGGGGGATTCCAAGGGCATAAGCCTAGTGATTTATGGCTGGAATTCTTGATTTTGTTTACATTCTAAATAGACATGAGGTCTTCTTCATGGGTGGGGAAGATTTGGGGCCACCTTATCAAGCAGTAGACAGAGGGGTGGGGTGGGCCGTGAATACAGAATTGAAAGAAAAAGAAAAACAACTGGACCCTAAAATGAATAATTGGTTATTAGTACAATAACCATCCTCATGGCATGCCCACATCAGAGAAGGTACTGTGCTCTATGAGCAAAGTAGAATTGAAATAGCTCAGAAGAAGCATGAGATGTGCAAATTTAGAGAGTGCACCCCAAATGTTCACGAGGACTCTTTGTGCCAGACCTGTGGTAGAATATTCTGAGGTCATATTGGTCTGATCAGCCACAATTGGACACAGTGAAATTGGACTCTAGCATAGCGTTGTCATTTTAGTCTTCTTTGAGAATGAAGGACAACCAACCAACCAATTAATGTAATAGAAAACTAATCACTTTTCTCATACTGCAACTGTCATGCTTGATTTGGGGTTAAGTCAGACTCTTCACTCTCATCCTCATGAAGCCAACATCCTGGTTCAATAATATTTCTGTAATAAACACTCATCACGTCCTGACACTGTGTCAAGCATTATGCTGGCATTAAAGACTAGACTCACGAAACCCCAGTAAATCAATGGTCTCCTCACTGTGGGCTTTCTCTCCGTAGATTATGCTCAGATGCCCATCCTGGGGGACTCTTGTCTCTGTCTTCCCATCAACTTCCCACTGGGCACCTCCCTTTATCCTGCAACTTTCCTCTCATTTCTGTGGGCCAAGAGCTGTAGAAGCAGCCCCTGCCCCAGGGTTGCATTGGGACCGGTGCTGGGACTGAGCTTCTCTCTCACCATGGTCACAGATCTTTCCTACTTACCTTCTAAGTTGTCTTCGGTGCTTGTGGGTTGAGAAGTCTGGAAAGTGCCACAGCTGCCCATGATTCAGTCCCCTGGGACCTCATCCAGGCCTGCTGGGTCCCTGTCTTTTCCAGGGTGGACCACACTGAACTGTGCTGTACCCTGAGGCCTGGTCTTTGCCTGCACCCCTATGCTGAACTGTGCTCTTCTCCCAGCCCAGCACAATAGACCTTTTTAATCAACCATTCAGCTTGTCTTGGGATGGAAATTTGGGTTACTCTGCCTTTTTGTTCATCCTGCTGCTCTAGAAATGGTTTACAACAATTTTTAAAGATATTTGGAGGGTTTTGAGGAGAGCTCAAGTGTGTCCTCGCTATTATTTTGCCATCTTGACTCAGCCTCATCATTTCTTATAGAACAATAATATTCCATTGCATTCATAGACCACAACTTGTTCAGGCTTTCCTCAATTGATGGTCATCTCCTTAATTTCCAATTCTTTCCCACCACAAAAGGAACTGGTACAAATATTTTTGTACTTATGGATGGTTTTCCCTTTGTTTTAATGATCTCTTTGGGATACAGACCTAGTAGTGGTATTGCTGGATCAAAGGGTACGCACAGTTTGGTTGCCCTTTCGGCATAGTTCCAAATTACTCTCCAGAATGGTTAGATCAGTTTATAACTCCACCAAGAATTCATTGGTGTTCCAATTTCCCCACAACTGTCCCACATTTATCATATTCCTATTTGGCAGGTGTGATATGGTACCTCAAAGTTGTTGTGATCAATAGTGATTTCAAGCATTTTTTCATCTGTAAACTGGCTCTTCATGTCCTTTCACCATTTATCAATTTGTAACTAACTTGGAAAAATAACCATTCTTACAGACCACTTAAATTGTTCTGAGCTGGAAAATTTTTTGCTGAAATATTTGTTGCTTCTGCCACTCTAGAACTTGTTTTGAAGTGTCATTTTAGAGTTGTCTAGAGGGGATTTTGAGAGAGCTTAGCTGAGTACTTGTCAATTGCAGTATCCTGACACTAACTTCCCTTGTTTTAATTGTTTATTTGGGCATAGTAACTACAATCTTCTTCACATGATATATATGCTCATGGACATTTGTCTGAATGATAAAATTTTTGCCTGCCTGTAATATGATGCCATGCTTCTCTACATCTAGGTGCCAAGTAGTTTCCCCTTGGCCTGCTAACTTCTCTGTTAGATTACCACCAAAATTACTTATCAAGACACTGTCACCTTGTGAAACATATCGACAGGAAAGCAAAGTAGAATAATATTAATTTCTTTGGTTATTTTTCTTGTATGATGATGAAGCCAGATACAAAGTTATTTTTTCAACTTCTCCCTCAGCTGAGCAACACATTGGCCATGATTCAGAAAGCTGGATTTTGTGGACTGCTCTTTGTGCACATCCCATATCACCATGATGCTGTAAGAACTTATCAGTCTTCTTATTGAGATTCTGCCCAGACTTCTCTTTCTCATCACCTAGCCTGTTAGACACCCCAAAGCAAAATATCTCCAGGGGCTAATAAATTGGTTGAAGGGAATCAGGCTCTTAAAAGAATCACAGTCACCACTTAAATCTGTCCTTCCAAGTTGCAGAAGTGATCAAACATGCCAATATTGAGCTCCATATCGTTGAAAGAGGTGTTCTACCAGGCTCATTTTGACTCCAATTAGAGCTGACTTTCTATTGACATATAAAGGCTAAGGATAAAACAGAATCTAAATGTCCATTACCTCATTTGCAGCAGCAAAATATTGAAGGAATTCTAAGCTCACTCCAATGTACCCTAAAAATAAATAATTTTTGTCACATAATGCTTTACAGCCAAAACTTACAAGAGTCTATATGGGTATTTGCTTCAAATATATCCCATACAATGACTGGATCATCATGGTCACTTGGACAAAGGAACACAGTCCAGGACAGCAATGAAATCCACATCATCATCTTTTAGTCACATATATATGAGATCCTTTGAATCCACACTGTTGACTGCTGCTATGAATCACTGATGATTTAACTGTCAATGTTTATTGAGATTCTAGTGACCTCTTCTCTTGGCCTTACTTTCTTTTTTTTCTGAAACTGCTCCTGTAGTCCTCATCCTATGAAATACTAAGGTTCCTTTCACTTCTAGAGTGCATTTAGAATTTTTGTGTCTTCCTTCTTTCAACAGTTTTAATAGAATTGAATCTACCTTTTCTACCTTCTCTAGATGATGCTGTATATATATATTTCAAACTGCCATGGTCTCCCTCACCTCATTTGAGTATTTTTCCAAGGTGTGCAATGTTTTGCCTGGTATTCTCCTCAAAGTCAACCACAATTGGTTTTCATATCTCTTTGAAGTCAAAGAATAACACAGAGTGATATTAAAATTAGAGACAAATTTATTTTAAAATCAAGATGAGAAATAAACCCTGGTAATGTTTGATACTTTAAGTTCTTTTAAAATATTGCAAAATCTAGTTAAAATGACAGAGTAAGGCAAGAGCTTGCCCTTAGTTTCCCAAATTCTCCTAAAAGCAACTGTAGAATTATGCCTCAAAATGAATTCAAGAGCGACAAAACCAACAATGGGATGGGGTCAAATAATTTTCCAGCCAGGCCAACTTAGAAAGTGGGCAAGAAAGGTCTGTCTCACTAGAGTAAAGGGGGAGCATACTCAAGCATAGGTTGTTTCCAGATAAGATAGCAGCAGTCTGCACAGCAACAAGAGAGCAGAAAGGCCCAAACCCCAGGAGAGGCCTGCTGTGAAATCCTATAGTCCTAGCATAAGAAGCTGGATGCCGTGCCCCTCCAACCTAAAAGCAAAGCCCAATTTAAAAATAAAGGCAGAAGACAAAAATTAGATTGGAATATCAATACACAGAAACAAAAAAAGGGAACCTAACTACAGAAACTGACTATGGTGACAGTGAAGATTGAAAGACAAACTCAGAAGAGGACCACAATGTCCAAATAGTTAGATTTGAAGCCTCAAAGAAAAAATGTGAAGTAGATTCATGACCAAAAATAATTCCCTGAAGAATTTTAAAAGGGTTTTTAAAAATCAAATGAGAGATAGAAGAAAAATTTGGGAAAAAAGAAATTATAGTGAAGCAGGAAAATCATGGAAAAAGAAGACACATGTAGGCCAAAGGAACACAACAAATGGAAAAAGATTAACAAAAATTCACCAAAGAAAATAGCTCCTTAAAAAGTAGAGCCGGCAAAATCGAAAAGCAGGTACAAAATCTCACTTAAGAAAAGAATACTTTAATAATTAAAATTCTGCAAGGGAAAGCCAATGACTTCATGAGATCTGAAGAAACAATAAAACAAATTCGAAAAAGAAAAAAAGAAAAATAGCTCATTGTAAAAGTAAATGAGTGGTAAAATAGATCCAGGAATGATAATTTAAAAGTTATTGGACAATCTGAAAGCCATGATAAAAAAAAGAGCATGGAAATAATATTCAAGAAATTGTCATGGAAAACTGCAATAAATTCTAGAAATAGAGGATAAAATAGAAATTGAAAGAATCCAAGTATCACCTTGTAAAAGAGATCCCAAAGTGAAAACTCCTAGGAATATTATAGCATAATTCCAGAGTTCCCAGATCAAGAATAAGGCTATTGTAACAGGAAAAGTGCAAGAGACATAATTTCTGAATAATTAATACTCAAATTTTAAATTGTGTTAATAATTAAATAATTACATTAAAATAATTGATAAATAATAATTATTAATTTGATTGTCACTTGGCTTTCTATTGTAAACCAAAGAGAACTCGTGGAAGCCACTCAATGCTTATATGATCACGAAGGAGTAGGTGTTCCCATCAGGTGGAAATAAACTCTAGTTGATTAAGAATTAATGAGAGTGAATATTATAGTGAGAGGTTGGCTTATTCTAATGAGGAACTGGAGATATGAAGTTGATCGAGTGACTCATATCATCTCCAGCCACACCATTCCTGCCTTGGTGAAGCTATACAAAAGTATCTACCCAGTCAATAAACAATGAAAAATGGTGGGAGTAAAAATTCCACCTAGATGAGATGGTTTCAGTAGGGTGAATTTTTAGGCAGAGTCAGAAATGCCCTTGAAAGATTGGACTTTGAATGAGGGAATTGAAAAGAAAAAAACCTCTATCTCCCCCCACTCTACCCCATATTAATTTGTTATTAGTATAGGAGAGACATAACCATTTCTCTTAATATAAACAATCTGAAAGAAAATAATTTGAATATTGTGGAGCTGCAGGTAGGATTTCCCTAGATTAAGAAGATTTGACTTGAAAGGATCAAAGGCTTTGACCAGGATATTCTGGAAGACAAAAGATCTATGATTACAAACAAAAATCATCTAGTAGATTAAACTAAGTATAATCTTGAGGGGGGAAAATGGATTCAGTGAAAAAGAGGGTTTTCATGCAATGCTGATAAAAAGACCAGAGCTCAACAGAAAACTTGATTTTCAAATCCAAGAATTAAGGGAATCAAAAAAGGCAAACAGGAAAGAGAAAACATAGGGATTCAATAAGGTTAAACTTTGTATATTCCCAAGTGTGAGCATATTGCTTGTACTCTGAAGAACTATATCTCTAATAAGGATGTTTAAAAAAAGGATACAAAAAAAGAAGAAGCAGGTATTAAGTTGATGGTGAGAGTATAATCAAATACATATATATATATATACATACACACATATATACATACACATACATATATAATACATATACAAAATGCACACATACATAATATATATACATATACATATATATCTATATCTATCTATCTATCTATCTCTCTATCTATCTCTCTATCTATCTATCTACACACACACATACGACCAAGAGGATTAAGCTGGAAGTCGAAGGAAGGGAAATGTAGAGTAGGGTAAATTATCTCACAGCAAGAGGTGCAAAAAACCTATTATAGTGGAGGGAAAATAGATAGCAGCATCAGACAACACTTGAACCATACTCTCTTTTTAATTGCCTCAAAGAGGGAATGCCATAAACACTCAATTGGGTATAGAAATCTAACTTACCCTATGAGGAAGTAGGATGGGAAAGGTATAAGAGAAAAAGAGAGGGGTGAAAGAAAGAAGGGCATTTTAAGGGAGACAGAAGTCAGAAGCAAAACATACTTTTGAAGTGGGACATGGCCAAAAAAGAGGGAAAAGTATAAACAGGGCAAAATAGAATGTAGGGAAAGATACAATAATCATAACTGGGAACATAAATGGAATAAACTCATCAAACAGAAATGGAAAGCAGAGTGGATAAAAAGAGAATCCTACAATATGTTGTTTACAAGAAACACATTTGAAGCAGAGAGACAGACAAAGAGTAAAGGTATGTAGATGGAGTAGAATCTATTATGCTCCAGCTGAAGAAAAAAAATAAGCAGGTGGAGAAATCATGATCTCAGATAAAGCAAAAGCAAAAAAAAATCCAATTAAAGAAAATACGGATTCAATTAAAGGAATATGGAAAGAAAATACATCTTGCTAAAAGGTAGCATAGATAATGAAGTAATATCAATTCTAAACATATGTGCACCAAATTATATAGCATCCAAACATTTAAAGAAAATTTTATATGAATTTCAGGAGTACATAGACAATAAAACTATACTGGTGGGAGCACTCAACTTTCCACTCTCAGAACTAGATGTATCTAACCACAAAATGAATGTGAAAGAAGAAGGTGAATAGAATTTTAGAAAAATTAAACACGATAGCTGTCTGGAGAAAACTGAATGTCAACAGACAGGAAAATACCTTTATTCTCAGTTGAAGCTACACAAAAAGTGACTACATATTATGGCATTAATAAAAAACCCACCTCCCAGTGAAATGCAGAAAAGCAGAAATATTGAAAGTATGCTTTTCAGATCATAATTCAATAAAAATCTTATTCAACAAAGGGCCATTGAAAGATAGATTAAAAATTAATTGGAAGCCAAATTATCTAATACTAAAGAATAAGTAGTAAAAAGAATAAATCATAGAGACAATAATTTGATTAAAAAGAATGACAATATCGAGAAAACAATCCAAAATTTATGAGATACTGCCAAATCAGTACTTAGAGGAAAGTACTTTTTATCCTGAAATGCTTTCATCAATATAACAGAAAAAGAGCACATCAATGAACTGGACATGAAGGTAGAAAAAAAAACCTTAGAAATACAACAGATCAGTTTTATTAAAAAAAACAATAAAATACATTAACAATTGGTTAATCTGATTAAAAAAAGAATAGCAATTTATCAATGTCAAAAATGACAGGGGTGGGAGGTGGGGCCAAGATGGCGCAGTAAAAGCAGTGACTTGCTTGAGTTCTCCCCCAAGCTCCTCCAAATACCTGTAAAAAATGACTCTAAACAAATTCGAAAGCAGTAGAACTCACAAAAAGACACAATGAAACAAATTTATAGCCCAAGACAGCCTGGATGGTTGATCATAACGGTACAGATATTCTATATTCTGTCTAGATAATTATTCACAAATTTTAAAGAAAGAAAAGCAAAAGAAAGAAGCACAATATGTTTAAGTACATGAAGAATTGTCAACTAAGTACAAGGCAGGCTTCCTGGTTTTCCTTTGAGAACACAAAGAATATTAAGAACTGATTTCATTGTATGACTGAGTTTAATGGAGGGTGAAGGGGAGTGGTCAATGAAACTAAGTACATCAAGCATGAGGAGACTCTCTCTGCCAGTTACCATTTCAACCTGTGAAACTTTGGAAGACAGTTGGGGCCTTGATGATTCAGAACTTCCAAGGAAGTGATTCCTACCAAGGAGAAACATTTCCCTCTCTCAGCTCTTCCTGACATTTTGGCAGGAACTTTACTGAACCCATAGTAGCTGTCCTCTTTATCCTCCCAACTGGATACCTTGTGGACCTAAACAGGAGACCTCCCACTAAAGAGCCTTCTCATTCTCAATTTTAAGAGTCATGAAACAGGCTGAAAATGAGCAAGAAACAGAAAAGAGCTCTGGCCATAGAAAAGTACTATGGTGATAGGGAGGAATAAAACACAGAAGAGGGACACAATGTCCAGGCCACATGGAAAGCCACAAAAGGGGTTATGAGTTGGTCTCAATCCCAAAAAGTCCTCTTGGAAGAGCTCAAAAAGGACATAAAAAGTCAAATAAGAGAGAGAAAAGAAAAATTGGGAAAAGAATGAAGAGTCACGCAGGAGGATTACGTAAAAAAGAGCCAACAGCTTGGAAAAGGAAGCAGAAAAATTGACTGTGCATACCCTTTGATCCAGTAATACCATTCCTAGATTGGTATAAGAAAGACATCAATAAAAAGGGAAAAGGACTCACATGTATAAATTATTTATAGTAGCTCTTTTTCTGGTGACAAAGAATTGGAAATTGAGGGAATTCCCATCAGTTAGGGAATGGCTTAACACGATGTGGTGTATGAATGTGATGGAACACTATTCTGCTGAAAGACATGATGAGCAGGTAGATTTCAGAGAAACCTGGAAAGTCTTGAATGAACTGATGCTGAGTGAAATGAGTAGAACCAGGAGAAGCGTACACAGTAACAGCAACCTTCTGTGACAATTACTTGGTTCTTCTTAGCAATACAATAATCCAAGTCAATTTTAAAACACTTGTGATAGAGTTATTTTCTACCACAAGTCTTTTACAATTGTCTTGGATTGTTGTCCACAGAAAGAAATATGGAATCTGAATGCTGATTGAAGCATCTTATTTCAATTTTTTTTCTCATGGTTTTTCCTTTTTGTTCTGATTCTTCATTCACAACCTGACTAATATGGAAATATGTTTAACATGATTGTACATGTATAACTACATAAGATTGCATGCTGTCGTGGTGAGAGTGGAGAGAAGGGAGGGAGGTTGGGAAGGAGAAAAATTTGGAACTCAAAATCTTACAAAAAAGAATGTTGATAGCTATCTTTACATATAATTGAAAAAATGCTATTAAGTTAAAAAAAGAATTATTTTACAGTTCATTACAACCCTGAAATAATTCTTCTGATCATAATTACATGTTAGTATTCTTATATTGTTGATTGTGAAGGCAAAATGAAGAGTGCATTTAGCACTATTAAGTTTTTAATGGTTTGATACAATGCCATCCTTGAGCCTTCTGAGATTATGTAGTGTCCTGAGTTTCTTATGGCATGTTTTATCAAACCCTCCTAGATCTGTGTCATCTGCAAATTTGATGAATTGCTCTCTTGTCTTTTACCAAGTCCTTGGAAAAGATAACGCTTGAGTCATTTCACTTAAAATGACTGAAGTTCTTCCCTGTGTATACAGAAAATTCATCAATTACAAACATTTTTGTATTTTAAAAAAGGAAAATCCTAACAGTTAATACTTTCAAAATATACTTTACTCATGTAATTACTACAGTATCTTCTCCATTTGCAGATTAAATGTATGATCACAATAGAGACAAAATGAAGAAATTATAGCAGAAATGAAGAAATTAACTATGGATATTTAATTAGAGGAAGGACTGAGGAGGAGAACTTTGAGGGAAGAATAACCTGACATACGAACTGGAAGAATTAAATGAGAGTAAGGGAAATAGTTATCAGAGACTTCCCAAGCCCAAGTCTTAGGAAAACTCCACCTATTGGGTACATAAGACCCACAGCAGGAACTCGAAGTATTGTACATTTCACACACCTCAATTAGGAGATATCCTAGATGAGAGCCCTATGCTTTTATCACCGACCTCATTGTAATGATCTCCTAAGGACAATTCCCAAACCAGGTCCAATCACTATGTCCCCCTCCTAAGGTTTCACAACCATAAGAGGCTTAATAAATAATAGGAAAGGAAATGAAAGAAAGCAAAGTAAAAGGACTGGGCATAATAATGAGGACTGAAAGGATTGTATTGAATCCCGGGCTCTAAACCTTCAAAAAGAGCCGTCTCATTACTCAGAGGAGGAACTATTTGCACAAATGATCATCTCAAATATAGGCAACATTGCATTGATAGTAAATAGAAAAATTCTTAATGCCAGGGTCATTTTTCATTTGTTAATGGCATGCACATCGAGTTCTGATTGTTCATTTGAGTGAAATTGCCCTATAGTTTGTATTTCTTAGACATAAAAGGATTGAGAACTCAGTGCAATTAATGAACCTTGTGAATGGTATGATAGACAAGGCAGTTGTGGTCATTGTAAACTTTCTATTATTTGGTATTTTAGATATATTGGAATATTATACTTCTAATGACAGAACTCCAATATGGAGTGACTTAGATTAAGTGATCCTAAGTCTCATCAAAATTTAAAAGCAAAGACTTTGTCTTTTCCACTGGGGTCAGGCAGATGAGGCTCAAAGCTTTGTATTGGATGAAACTCTAGACTGACTGGAGTATTCTGAATTTATTTTCTTCTCTAGTGCCTAAGAGAGTTAACATTAAATCCTTCTACTAGTTTGTTATATAAAGATGCAGAAACTCTCCCTAGCCAAACCTCACCCAAACCTAGCATTGATAAGTGACCTCGAGAACTTCTATGTCACTTATGGGTTCAATAAGGAATATTTCCTCCCATATTTGGTACCAATAACAGGTTGTCAATCAAGCCCAATCTCAGGGAATGTTGTTTGCCACCTGAACCCCAACTTTGAATGTATTTCCTCCCTGATTTGTCTTCCTCATACTTTTAGTGGATGAGTTTTTTTCATCTGTGACCATGAATTTCTGACTTTTATAAGAACATATGAGATGTGTATGGATAATTCCCATTTCTCTGTTTGCTGTACTGCATATTAATAAAACTTTTACTTTATCATGTTCCTGATACCTGGTTTCTAGAAATTTTCAAACCCAAGGCTTTGTTTTAAACAAAGCTGTGAGGCTAAATAAAACACAACTCTCCCAACAAACCAGTCAGTCAGAAGTAGAGATAAGCATTTCATCAATCAGAAAAAAATAACCACTTACTTTGATTCTGCACGAAACCAGATGGGAGGATGTGTGAAGAACAAACTATTCTTGTGATCTTCTATTTTCAGAAATAAGGAGAAGAAGCCCCCTATGACTAAGTCCCTTTCTTTTCTATATGTGGGACTGTAATCTCTTTTTATTTCACAAGGACTCTTCTCCATGTGATACTCAGAAAGAGAAAGCTGCAAAAGCAGGATCACAAATAACCTAGATGATAAGAAACCCAGTGTCCCCAGGCCCATGGTCAACATCCCAGATATCTAAAGAGCCAAGGCACTGTAAGGTGACTGGGGGTTGTTGTTCATGCATCTACAGGCACCTTCTTTGTTGCTAAAGATTTTTCTTTCCTAAAGATACTCAGTCTTGAACAGTCCCTGTCGTTTGGAAAAGAAGAATGTGAGACACGGAGTAAGCCTCTGTTCAGACGAAGGCAACACCTAGAAAGAGCAGGGCATATTTATGGGGTACTTTTGCCTCCTGGATATTATTCTCTGTGTTCCCTGTGGATGGAGTAGGAAAGGAGGGCCATCTTCATGCCTCTTGGGTACAAGTCAAACAAATATGTTGACCGGAGTCTGAGAGTGAGGGTCTCTCAGGACCATCGTGCCCGGAAACTCTGCACCTGCATCCTTCATCTTGGAAACTTCAAAAACTTAAGCATAAAAAATGATGTTTGTGAATCTCCTTAACTGTCTTTAGTCCCTGGAGCCTTCACAGCTTCCATGGGTGCTGAGACGTCCACAGGACCCTCTGGTCTCTCTGAAGGTAGGTGTCTTGGGCCTTCCGGAGTACCTACTTCCATTCTCCCCAAGCCAAATCTCTTGGTGGCTCAAAATTACCAGATGTTGCACCAGTCAGAGGACAGTGTGACATGACAAGGGCAGAAAGTGTGAATGATAGTGACAAGGCCTAGGTCGAAAAGTTCCCAAACTGAGAAGAGTTTTACATTTGTCTTACCTTGATAACATAAACCGCGGTGCTTTGGCCATTGGAAGTACACACTAAATCATTGCTGACTGAATGAATAATCATAATAACAATAGAATTCTCAGTAATGTTTTTAGATTGATAAATCACATTCCTCACGTCTACCTGTTACTTCACTAGTGGGAATCATGGGCTCAGTAGGGCAATTACTTCCCACAGGCAATTGAGAAGGATAGTAGAAGATGAAAGTGTGTCATTCCTGAGATGAATGAAAAGCCAGAGAGATAGAGTTTCTGTGTAATTAGTAACCAATTTATTAATTAGGCTAGCAAGTAATCAACAATTTGAAGATCAATAGTCTTTCTCAGACCAAAGACAAAACCACAGAGATCACTGAATGCTTATATATCTTTGGAAAAGATGGTGCCCATGATAGTTGAAAATCAACCCAGATTGGTTAACAGTCAATGAGGTGGAGACTTTTTCAAATGAGGAAGTGGGTTAAAAGCCCTTAGCCCTTCCTGCTGAGGATGTGGTTTGACCATGAGACTCAGCCACCTCCAGCCATCTGGACAATGGAATCCATGTCTACCCAGATTCTATGTAGATTCTCCTTCATGAGCTGAGTTGTCCTAAACTCCACTTCGAAGATTCCAAAGGCATAAGCCTAGTGCTTTATGACTGAAATTCTCTTTAATTAAATTCTCTTTCCTCTCTAAACAGAAATGAGGTCTTCTTCATGGGTGGGGAAGATTTGGAGCAACCTTATCAACAGTAGACAGAGGGGTGGTATGGGTCATGAATAAAGAAATAAAAGAAAAAGAAAATAAAACTGGATCCCAAAGTTAATAATTGGTTATTAATATAATAACCGTCAGCATGGCATGCCCACAGCGGAGAAGGTGCTGTGCTCTATGAACAAAGTAGGACTGAAATAGCTCAGAAGAAGATGTGCAAATTTGGAGAATCCACCCCACATGTTCACAAGGACTGTTTGTGCCAGGCCCGTGGCAGAATGTTCTGAGGTCATATTGGTCTGATCAGCCACAATCGGACACAGTGAAACTGGACTCTAGCATAGCGTTGTCATTTTAGTCCTCTTTGAGAATGAAGGACGACAATCAACCAATTAATATAATAGAGAAATAATCACTTTTCTCATAGCACAACTGTCACGCTTGAATTGGGGTCAAGTCAGACTCTTCACTCTCATCCTCATTAAACCAACATTATGGTTAAATAACTTACGTGTAATAAACATTCATCATGTCCTGATACTGTGCCAAGCATTATGTTGGCACTAAAGACTAGACTGACAATACCCCAGTAAATCAGTGGTCTCCTCCTTGTGGACTTTCCCTCCCTAGACTGTCATCACAGCCCCCACATGCCTATATGTACATACATATATAGACCTATATATGGATTTATGGGTGATAATCTTTTTTCTCTTGATTTGTTAATAGTAGCTGGGACCTTGAAGGTTTGAATATTATAATTAGTGATTATAAATTCAGATTTGATTTAAGTCACAATCTGTCCTGAAGGAAATCAGAATGTGGTCTGTGTCTTCTCTCATAAGGATGATTATGGTAAATCCGTACCTCATATAAAAGACATTTACTGTCTGGAATTAAGAAATCTATTAGCTGTATGACCCCCAAGCAACATACCTTATCTGTGTTTACCTCCGTTTACTGTTCTGAAACAGGATAATAATAGCACCCACATACCTGGGTCATTGTGAGTATCACATGTTTGTATAGTGCTTAACACAGTGCTTGGCACTGGCAAATGTTATTTTAATATTGACTGTTTTATTATTTCTTCAATCAGATGTAATTGCTGATTGAAGAGTGCATTCCTCTAGAACCCAGGGAGCCGTGGGGTGCCTCGGAATGTCCAGTCCTTCCATGGCCCCCAACTGCCTTGGGCTTGTGAGAACCACTCCGTATACACCGAGTGCATCACCTTGGACATGTGTCTGAAGTCCTGATGACCTGTTTCCTGCTCTGCTGCAGCTGCAGCCTGTCTGCCTGCATCCTCTGGGGGGCACACTCCACCCTGTTCTGCCTCTAAGACCTTGGCATCCTCATCTTTTCTGTGTTTCTGGTGCAAGCTGTCCGTCCTTTTTCTGCTGGGGCAAAGGTGATTGGATTTGAGCTTGGGGAATGAGCTGCTCATTTATGGGATTCATGTGACTGTGCTGCTGGAAGGAGGTCTGGGCTGGTATTTCAGGGTCTGTGAGGACATGTAAACAGGAGGTGTGCCTGCAGGCTTGGGTAGCTGTGACTCCATCTGATGTATCCACTTTCTCCTTTGGTTTAACTTTTTTATTTATGAGTGATAGATTCATTCTATCAGTCTGTGCAGCATGGAGATGTTTTCTCTGGTAAGGACAATGACCTGTCTCTGAAATGAATGTTGGGGATGTTGGGTCATTTTTCCTTCTGTTGCTCTCCCATCCCAAAGGTGAGTTTTTCAGCAAAATAAGCAAAGGAAGTCGTGGTCTGATCAGAGGCAATGTCTTTATTTGGCCTCTGACCATCTTACTGTTCATGGCGCTGTGACATTGGTGAAGGTGAAATCAAGGCTGTCTCTCCTTGAGTTTGCTTTTTGGCTTTCAGCTTCCCCTCCCCCTGCTGCTTTCCTCTACTTTAATGTGGTTTATATTCACATTTCATAAGTGTAGTGTAGTGCAGTAAGGTTCTCTTTATGAAGTCTGCACTTTCAGGAGCTTGGTGTGACTTCCTCTTCTCCTCACCAGTTTCACATTTAGGGGTATTTCTCTTTCCTACCAAAGGAATGAGGCATGCCTCCACAGTTTTGCTCTGTGTGCTGGCCAAGGGGCAAGCCTGGCAGCAATTCTCTTCCCTGTGGACCAAAGTCCAGTCTCCCTTAGCGTTCCTAACCCCTACCCTGCCTCAGGAAAAAGTTGGAGTCCACTTTAGTAACATAATGCACTGCCATTAAACCACTTGCATGGCCCTGGGTTTCTAGAAGGTTTGCACAGGTCATATGTAAGTGCATCTTTATATTAAACCAGGAGCTACCAGTTGAGAAATGAAACGATGAGGTCGAACGTTAGTCCAAAACCTAGAACGAAGTGAATGATTTTGTTTGGCTACTACCAGATTTGGTGTTTCACAGACCTAGGCCCACTCTGAAAGCAGACTGAAGCCAACAGTGCCAAGGTCTTCATTCAGAGCGTCTGGTTCTAATGCCCTAGCTCAGAAGAGAGCTGTCTCCTCTGGAGTGCTGTAAGTTTCAGTGGTGCCAAATTCAGAAGCCAAACATAGTTTTGCCACCTGAACCCTGCCTTTGAGTTTATTTCCTCCCTAATGTGTCTCCCTCATCCTGGTACTGGGTGAATTTCTTTTTTTTTTAATCTGTGTGGATGAATCTCTGCCTGTTTATGAAGTCATATACGGCGAATATGGAGAGTCTCTATTTCTTGGCTTGCTGCACTGTACATTAAATAATAATTGATTTATTGCTTCTTGAGTACCAGGTTTCTAGAAATATTCAAGCCTAGGTCATTGTTTAATCAAAGCTGTGAGGCTAAATAAAACGCAATTCTATCAACAAAACAGTCAGTCAGAAATATGAATGACTATTTCATCAATCAGGAAAAAACAAAAATAAAAACTTTGGTTCTGCACCACTCTAAATAGGAGAACGTTTGAAGAATGCCTTGTCAATTTGTTGTTCAATATCAGAAACAAGGAGAAGAAGCTCCTGTAGAAATAGGTTCCCTTCTTTGGTATGTGTGAGATGATATTTGCCCTCACAAAGATGATTTTTCCTGAATCTGGGCCCAGCAATCTATACACTGTGCCAACTAGCTGCCCAATGAGTAGTATGTTCATTTCCTAACTTTTTCACATTCCATCAAGCATTTGTCATTTTCCTTTTCTGTCATCTTTGCCAATCTGATAGCTGGGAAGTGGTATCTCAGAGTTCTTTTAACATGTATTTCTTGAATCCGTAGTGATTAAGAGCATTTTTTAATTTCTTCTTCTGAAAATAACCTGTTCATAACCTTAGACAATTTATAAGTTGAGGAATAGCTTGTATTTTTTTCTAAATTTGACTCAGTTCCCTAGGTATTTGTGAAGTGGGATGTTTATCAAAGACATTTGTTATAAAAACAAAATTTTTCTTTCCTGCTTTCCTTTTAATTTTGGCTACATTAGTTTTGTTTGGCTAAAACATTTTTGATTTTATGCAAAGTTATTCATATTACTTCCTCTCTTGTTGGTCATGAACTCTTCCCTTATCTATAGATTTGATACGTCCATTTTTCCATGCTCCTCCAATTTATGTATGATATCACCCTTTATAACTAAATCATTTATCTTTTTCAACCTTATCTTAGCATTCAATGTGCAATGTTGGTCTATACTTCATTTCTGTCAAACTGTTTTGCAGTTTTGTCAACAATTTTTGTAAAATGGTGAGTTTTTACCTGAAAAACTTGTATTTCTGGGTTTATCAAACTCTGAATTACTGTGATCATTTATCGCTGTGTATTGTGTACCTAATCCATTCCACTGATCCACTACTTTATTTCTTAACCAGTACCACTTGGTCATACAGTTTCTAATCTGCTGTTGCAAAACCTCCTACTCCCACATTTTGTTTTCATTGATTCCCTGGGTATTCTTGATTTTGTCACCACACACTCAGGCCCTGCAAAAGAAATTGCAAAGAACTGAGCTCCAAGGTTTCTATATTTCTAGAAGCCAAAGGGGTTGTAGGCTCCTGGCATACTTGTAAATGCACCGTGAGAGCAGAGGGAGGCTGAGACTGTCTGGAGTGCTGAATTAGTGACAGTAGCTTCAGATACATTATGTTTTAGAATTACCTAGTGGTCAGTACTTGACTTTTTGTCCAACTTGTATTTGGATTTTTTTTACTTATTCTTTATATTAATTTTTCTGGAAGAAAGCTGCCCTTAAAGTATTACTACTATCATGTGTTATGACCCTGGATCTTCTCCTCTTGTCTCAGGACTGAAAGTCCTTTAAAAAAACAGGGGAGTGGAGCCAAGATGGTGGAATAAAAGGAGGGACTTGCTTGAGCTCTCCCCCATATCCCTCCAAATACCTGTAAAAATGACTCTAAACAAATTCTAGAGCATCAGAACCCACAAAATGACAGAGTGAAACAAATATCCAGCCCAAGACAATCTGGAAGGTCAACAGGAAAAGTCAGTTGCACAATTCTGAGAGAGGAGTTCTGTCCAGTGCAAAATGTGCCAGCACAGATTGGGCCCCAGCAAACCTGGAGCAGGTCTCAAGAGACTGAATCACAGACAGCTGTTGATTGAGTCTTCTACATGCTTCAACAAATCTTCTTGAATGGATATGTTCAATTCATCCAACAATATTTGATAAATGTAATGACTGATAAAACACAGATAGACAAACTGGGGAAAATGATACTTTCAATTTGGTAAATAAGAAATCAGTGACTCAGAATGGTGGAGGGACTTATACAAGGTTAGAATTGGAAACCAGGAACTCATATCCTTAGATTCATAGTTTTTTCCCACTATTATTTTAAATCATCATTCATATACTAAATATCTGTTTTATGTAAGATACTTGAACACAACAACTAATCTAATTCTACTTCTATTCAGAAATCAGGCAATATGACTCCAGTCAAAATGCTATTAGATTCAAATTAAACAAAAAGATGACCTTAACAGAAAATTGAAGGCACATAAGGTAGATCCATTTAAAATATTTTACTAACAATTAATTTATTAATAGTTCAAATAATTTTATTAATAATAAATCATCAATTAATAATACATTAAAAGTAATTTATTGATACTATACCAGGAGCTATCTTGCTATTATTAGTAAGGAAGAGTTTAAAGAGACCTGACTTCTCAGAGATTGGCTTTGATTTTCAGTATCTCCAGGGTATTTCTGTCTGGCCTCAGAAGGATCACATAGCACTTGGGAGCAAAGATGCAAGTGAGAATCCCAGCACTGGAGGCCAAGATGGAGAAGACCTCCACGGCCACCATGGCCTTGCCTTTGGTGCTCTGATATGCGGGCAGGAAGGATATCCAGACATTGCAGAATACAAGCATGCTGAATGTCAGGAACTTCGCTTCATTGAAAGTGTCTGGCAGATTCCTGGCCAAGAAAGCCATGGTAAAGCTCCCCAGGGCCAGCAAAGCCATATAGCCCAGGACACAGTAGAAGGTAATGATGGAGCCCTCATTACACTGAATGATAACGAAACCAGGCTCAGCATGTACGTCCATCTCCAGGAATGCAGGATAGGCCCCAAGCCAGATTCCACAGAGACACTTTTGGATCAAAATAAGAGAATAAGATGTTGTGGAGCCCAGCCACCTCCTGAGCTTGCTTCCTGGTTTTGTGGCCCTAAAAGCAAGAATCACAGTGATATTTTTGGCCAAGATAGAGGCAATGGCCACTGTGAACACAACTGCAAATGTGGTTTGTTGCAAGAGGCAAGTGGTGGTGTTAGGATGGCCAATGAAGAGCAAGGAGCAGAGGAAGCAGAGACTGAGGGAGACCAGAAGAGTGTAGCTGAGACTGCGGTTATTAGCTTTGACTATGGGGGTGTCTCTGTGCTTCATAAAGACTCCAAGGACCAGAGCAGTGAGGAGCGAGAAGCAGAGGGCTGCACAGGCCAGGGTCATTCCAAGGGGTTCTTCATAGGCCAGGAAGGTCACAATCTTGGGGAGGCATCGATCTCTCCCTGCTTGGGTACTCATCTTCAGGGCACTGCAAACACTCCTCTGCATCTGTGAACAACAACAGAAGAATCTCCCTGTATCTCATGTAGATCATAGTTTTCTATCTTTAATAAAGCACAGATTTAGTCATTCCACCTTGAGCTCAGCTTAATGGAGTTCTCCTTCTAGTCTGAAGGACAAGAATTCTAGAAGCTGAATCAGATAAACACCTTTTTCAGTATCTTCATATCTCCACATATGGATAGAATAATGTGCTGAAAGTATTGCTTCCTTATCATATGTCTACTGAACAAAAATTTAATTTGTCCATAGTCCATTCCAATAATAAACCACCTATGATGACCCTTAAGACATCAGTTTATAGATAATCTTATCTTTTCAGAATAGAAATGAGACATTGAAACCATTTCTTCTGTCATTTTTTTCATAGACAAAGGCCACGTATTAATAATAAATTAGAAGAAAAAAACTTTTAAAATGTGTTTCTTTTAAGGCAAGGCCATAATTCCAAATCTTCTGGGTTTTTATTGTGCATGATTATTGTTTTCCAAATCAAATATTTTTTAAATAAAGTAATTTCCATAATGTTTTTGTTTTTTTTTAAAATCAGAAAGTATATTGTGCACACATGACTATGGTTCTCTAGTTTCTATTCTTAGTGAGGATGTCAAACTTCTCTCCTTTATGTTTTCTAATCATCATTGTTTTAATTTTATTGTGTATATATACATTATTCCAGCCTCAAGGACTATTACTCTCACAAAGTCTGTTTCTTATATAATGTATATACATATATTTATTTTTGTTTTTTTCCTGAATTATTAATAAATTGTACAATCATTAACTTATGTATATGAAATTGAGCCAAGAGTGAAATACAGAGGGATACAATTGAAAGCACATGAAAACAGATGTTTCTCTGAATTATTTAAATAATAGCATTTAATCAAATGGTAACATAACTTGGAGATTATTCATTAGTCAATAAGAGCGATATAGCAAATTTAGTCATTACTGTGGAAACATTAGGAGAAAAATACTTTCCAATAGATGTTGGGGTAAGAATATATGAGTAAAATTAATTAGTAGCAGGTAGAAAAAAAGATGGCCAGTCAATCGACACAATCTATACATAGGATCATCTGCTCAGTATCCTCATTTCATTTGTATATTAGCACCATAAAATTTTATGTTATCCTACTCCTATGTCCCAACAGGGAATGAACCAGCCCTGGGTTTTCACCACGTAAGCCCCTGAAGATTTTAATCAACTGCGGCAATCAATGAAGAAAAAAATTATGAAAAGCAAACATTCTAAAATATGGTCTTCAAACTTATGTACTTTCCCTAAAACATGTTTCATAAATAGCAGAACTGTGGAAGCGTTAAATAGTTTTGTGTGAACCAAACAGTTTATATCTTACATAAATATTGAGTAATTTTTTATTCCCTCTATATTCCCAATATAAAAACCTGATCAGGTGACCAATAAGTTGACATATTGCATGAAGGCCTGAATGATATAAATATTGAAATTCTTGATATATGAAACATGAAAAAAGGAAAGATGAAACTAAATGGAAAGATGTTCCAAAAATTTACCTTTAAGATTAAAATTTGTTGGATTTGATGAACTGAGAGCAGTTTCATCTATTTTAGAGTCTAAGATAGACTGAAGATTTTAGCCACACCCAGGAGTTACACAGTTACACAGAGCTTGTGAAATATAAAGTGTATGTCTTAAATACACAGACTACCAGAAGATGAAATAAAGATCTTAAATCAGTATCAGATGAGGAGATTGAAATAATGGTAAAGGAGGCAATAGCTCCTGCTTCTGATGGTTTAGCAACAGAACTGTATGAACTTAGTACCAATACTACAATCATTATTCTCAAGAATTTATAAAAGATATTACTTATTTTTTTGCTTTGAATAGTATTTTATTTTCCCCAATTACAAATAAATTAAACTTTAGCATTCATTTTTAGAAGACTCTGAGTTCCAATTTTTTCTCCCTCCCTCCCTCTTCTCCCTTCTTCTGAAAATGGTAGTCAGTTTGATAGTTTATACATATACTGTTATGTAAAAATATTTTTATATTCATCATGGTTGCGTATGAAGAAACAGATTAAAAGTAAAAAAAAAAAAGACCACAAGAAAGAATAAAGTAAGTGAAAAAATACACTTCAATCTGCATTCAGAGTCCATCATTTCTTTTTCTGGATATGGATAGCATTTTCCTTCATGAATCCCTGTATCATTGTGTTGCTGAGAAAAGCTGAGTCATTCATAGTTGATCATTACATGATGTTGTAATACTCATTTCAGTGTTTTCCTGGTTTTGCTCATTTCATTTTGCATCTGTTCATGGAAGTCTTTCCAAGTTTTCCATTACTCTCTATGTGTTTCTCTGCTTCGGGTGTGTTTCTTGTAAGCATCATATTGTAGGATACTGGTTTTTGATCCACGCAGTTATCCACTTCTGTTTTATGGGAGAATTCAACCCATTCACATTCACTATTATGATTATTACCTGTGTATTTTCCTCCATCCTATTCTTCCTCCTGTTTGTCTCCTCTCTCTCCTTTCACCCTTTCCCACATCAGCAATGTTTTGCTTCTGTATAGCACTTCCACTAATCTGCCCTACCTTCAGTCATTCCCCACCCCCTTGTTTATTTAATATCCTCCCCTTCTACTTTCCTGTCAGGTAAGATAGATGTCTACATTCATCTGATTGTGTACATCATTCCCTCTTTGAGCCAATGCTGATGTGAGTTAGGTTAAAGCAATGTCCATTACCGACCCTTCCCCCATCTTCCCCTCCACTTTAATAGGACTTTCTCCCAACTTCGTGTGAGATAATTTATCCCATTCTGCCTCTCCCTTTCTTCTGCTCCCATTTTACTTCTCTTTCTCATTCCTTATTTTTTTAATGTCATTCCCTCCAATATACCTTATACCCATACCCTCTGTTTATGTTTATTCTTTCTATCTGTACTGTTAGTGAAGCAATTTTTAAGTTACAAGTGTTATCATCCCATGTAGAGATGTAAACAGTTCAGATCTATTGTATCCCTTCTGTTTTCTTTTCCCTTTTTACCTGTTTATGCTTCTCTTGGGTTTTGATGTTGGAGGTCAAATTTTTATTTTGCTTCTGGTCTTCTCCTTATGAAGGCTTGAAATCTTTTTTCATTGAATGACCATTTTCCCCCTTGATATATTATGCTTAATTTTGCCAGGTTATTGATTCTTGGTTGTATTCCTAGCTCCTTTGCCCTCTGGAATATCATGTTCTGTGACCTCTGATCTTTTAATGTTGCGGGTGCTAAGTCCTGTGTAATCCTGATTGTGACTCCCTGATATCCGAATTGTTTCTTTCTGGGCACTTGCAGGATTTTTTCCTTGAATTGATAGTTCTGAAATTTGGCTATAATATTCCTTGGGGTTTTTATTTTGAAATCTCTTTCCTGAGGTGATCAATGGATTCTTTCAATGCATATTTTGCCCTTTGATTCCAGAACATCAGGGAAGTTTCCCTTGATAATTTCTTGAAAGATGCTGTCTAGGTCCTTCTTTTCAATATGGCTTTCAGTTAGTCCAATGATTTTGATATTGTCTCTCCTAGATCCATTTTGCAGGTCAGTTGTTTTTCCCATGAGGTATTTCACATTTTCTTCCATTTTTTCATTCTTTTGAATTTGTTTGATTGATTCATGATGTCTCATAGAGTTATTAACTTCCAGTCGCCTAATTCTAACTTTTAAATTGTTATTTTCCCCAATTTGCTTTTGTACTTTCTTTTCCATTTGGCCAAATTGTACTCTTTAAGGAGTTGTTTTCTTCAGTGGATTTTTTGTGTATCCTTTTCCTCTTGGTCAATTCTACTTTTTAAGCAGTTTTCCAAGCTGTTGAGTCTTTTTTTCATAATTCTCTTGCATTACCCTCATTTCTTTTTCCCCATTTTTCTTCTACCTCTCTTATGTGATTTTTTAAGCTTCCTTTTGAGCTCTTCCATGAGTTCTTTCTGAGCTTGAGATGACTTCCCATTTTTGGGGGGCTTTTGCCCATAGGTGTTTTGACATTGTTATCCTCTTCTGAGTTTGTGTCTTGGTCTTACCTGTCACCATAATAACTTTCCATGGTCAGATTCTTTTTTTGTTGTTTTCTGTTCTTCCCCTCCCCCTTTTGTTTTTGGATTTTTTCCTTTGTTTTAAACTTGAGCTCTGCTCTCAGGATGGAAGGGGCTCTGTCTGTGGCTTGTTGTTCTAGTGGCTGTAGGCCCTGACTGTTTACCTGGTGCTGCCCTGGTCTTGCCCTTAGGCCCTCTTGTCTGGTGCTGTACTATGGGGTAGGGTAGGGGTTGGCTGGTCCTGGAAGCCATGGGACTGGCAGATGACCTGGTGCTGAGCTGGGGTACTACATACTGGCATGAGCTGATGTGTGGTGTGGTTTTTCTGCATTTCCCTAGAGCTACACTGAAGCACGTGGAAGTCTGGCCACTGGAGGATGCCTATTTGCTCTGGGCTGTGCTGAAGCACATGAATGTCCAGTTCCCATAGGACTGCCAACCCAGGGCAACACTGAAGTACTTGGAGGTTTGGCAACAGTAGGACACCTGCCTGCCCAGGGCTGTGGCAAAGCAGATGGTGGTTCTCAGAGCTGGAGTCTGGCAGTTCCCCTGGCTATGCTAAGGTCCTAGTGTGGTGTTTGCTTGCTCCACCACACCGGGGCTCAGGATATTCCGCTGGTTTGCTGAGGTGGGGCTTGTTGCTGACTTGCTGGGACGCTTCCTATCCTGGAATGCGCTCTCCTTTTGCCTGAGTGAGAAGGACCTTTCTTAGCAATCCTCCAAGTCTCCTGGGCTAAAAGATCACTGTGTCCTGTCTTTCTGCTGGCTCCAGTGTAACAGGATTTATTCTGGGGTGCTATTTTATATTTGGTTGGTCTTTTGGAGGTGACTATGGGAGAGCTACTGTGATTTACTGTTTACTCTGCCATCTTGGCTTCCGGAAGTCTCTCCATCTCATTTTATGGATGAGGAACTATACAAAGGGTATGACAAGATACATTTTATGGGGCAAATGAAGCCCAATACCTAAAATAGAGAAGGATAAAATGCAGGAGATATCTTTTAATATGATTAATAAACATGTGGTCAAAAATTTTAAATAAACTCCTGCCAGGTAGTCTACAGTGATTCCTCCAAGATATAATTCCTCCTTTGCCATATGAGTTTATATTAGGCATACAAGAATAGTCCTTTGAAAAAAATGACATTAAATTTAAAATATCAAAAATTAAAAAAATATATCATCACATAAAATAACCTTTTAACAAAATAAAGCAAATACTTATTCTGAAAATACTACATAAAGAAAAATGTAAAGAGGGACTTTTTATATCATAATATATCTTTAAATAGAAAACATTGTGTGTAAAAACATATACTAGTATCTTTCTCAATAAGCATAAAAATAAAGTGATGACAAATCTCCTCCTTATTAATTAGAATACTTCCATAAATGATATTAAGATGAGAGAAATTAAAACTTTCAGATAAGAAAAGAAAAGGTAAAACTGTCACTGTTTTCAATAACATGATGGTTTACTTAGAAAATCCTAGGGAATCAGCAAAAATATAAACTGAGAAAGTTAACACAATAATCAGGTATAAACTGCATCATAAACCCTTTAAAAGTCTATATTTTTATAAAATGAAAAATCCAAGAGGTTATAAAAGAAAAAGAAATGCCATTCCAAATAACTGCAAAGGGCAATTACATAACAAATCAGAAATAGGCCTTCGCAGCTTTGACATTGGACCTCAAATACACTGGGAGTGTGGAAATGTCAGATTTTTATACAATATTTTGTGAGCCAAGTTTGGTTGAGTCACTACTACAACACCCAGGAAAACAGCTTTTCAAAAAAAATACTCTCTAGAGTACTCTGGTTACTCTTTCACCCAGGAATGTTTTCATGCAGACTACCTCCAGAGGCCAGATTCCTACTCTCAATCCCAAATTCATCTATACTGAGGTAATGTCTAGATTTTAAGATTTAGGTTATTAAAATTTCCCTTTGGAGTGGAGAAGTTTAAGATTAGGTTTTATATTAAGCTTTCCCACAGGAATGGGGAAGTTTACAAATGGGTGATAAAGGCAGGGAAGCATTATGGATTCCAGTAGTAGTAAAATACTGGTGGGTTTTCTTTGGATAGATTTTTGATATCTTGAACCAAAGGATGCTCTTGATAGTTACAGGACAGACCAAAAAGCCCATTGAATAAAAGTGATTGAATAAGTCACAATATTATTTTAAGTTAGACTTCTGGGAGCCAAGATGGTAGAGTAAGAAGTAAGTCACTCTCACTCTCCCTTATTGACCTCTAAAAACCCAGAAAATATTGCCCCAGGAAAAACCCTGGAACAGCTGACTCAGCAGAAAGATGGGGTGTAGCAGTCTTTTAACCTGGGGAGTTTAGGGGATTAACAGGAAATGTCTCTCTCACCATGGTGGAAGGGGAGCAGTACAGGACAAGAGTTGTCCCAGTAAGCTAGCAGCAAGTCCCAGCTCAACAAACCAGTGTGATATCCTGAGTCCCAAGGTGGTTGAGTAGGCAAGCAGCAAAACCAGGACCCTCCCCCCACCCCTCCAAGTGTCTTGGCACAAGCAGGGGAACCGGTACATTCAAACAGCTAAACCTCCTGGTGCTTCAGCACAAATCCAGGAAGCACAACTCCAGGAAGCACAACTCCAGCTGGGCCGGTGTCTTCAAGTAGACAAATCTTCTGGTGCTTCAAATCAGTTGTCCTTCAGGGGCCAGATGCCCCTCCACTTCAAGAGCTTCAGTGTTGCTGAAGCCAGTTCAGCACCAGGTAAGCTTCCAGACTCCTACAGCTCCAGCTGCTAGCACTTGAGGCCCTAGCACACAAAGCCAGTGGCCAGGTCCCTGGCCCACAGCACCAGAAGCTTGGGAAAGTGGCCCTTGTACTCCAGCAAGAGAGATCAACTTTAAAAGTCCCTAAATAGGCAAACATTATGAGCAAAAAGCAGAAACAGACAATCACCATAGATTCTTACTATGAGGACAAGGAAGATGAAAACACAAACTCAAAAGAGGACAACATTGTCAATATACCACATCTGAAACCTCAAAAGGGAATATGAACTGGTCTGAAGTCCAAAAAGCCTTCTTGGAAGCACTTAATAAGGATTTTAAGAGTCAAATAAGAGAGGTAGAAGAAAAATTGGGAAAAGACACTAGAGGTATGCAAGAGAAAGTCAATAGCTTGGAAAAGGAATGAAAAGTATTGACTGTAGAAAACAACTCCTTAAAAAGTAGAATTGGACAAATGGAAAAGGAGGCACAAAAACTCACTGAATAGAAGAACTCCTTAACAGGTAAAATGGGCCAAATGGAAAAGGAGGTAAAAATGCTAATTGAAGAAAATAATTCATTAAAAATTAGAACAGGGCAAGTGGAAGCTAATGACAATATAAGAAATCAAGAATCAGTCAAACAAAATCAAAAGAATGAAGAAATAGAAGAAATCATAAAGTACCTCACTGCAAAAAAAATCTGAACTAGAAAATAGATTCAAGAGAGATAACTTAACAATTATTGGTCTACCTAAAAGCCATGATGAAAAAAAAAAGGAGCCTGGATAGCATTGTTCAGGAAATTATCAAGGAAAATTGCTCTAGATCCTAGAATCAGAGGGTAAAATAGTCATCAAAAGAACACCAATCACCTCCTGAAAGAGATCCCAGATTGCCAAGGAATATTGTAGACAAATTCCAGAATTATCAGGTTAAGGGGAAAATACTATAAACAGCCAGAAAGAAACAATTTAAATATTGAACCACAGTCAGGATTATGAAGGATTTTGCAGCTTCTACACTAAAAGATTGGAGGGCATGGAATGTGATATTCTGTAAGGCAAAGAAACTTGGATTACAACCCAGGGTCAACTACCTAGTGAAATTAAGCATAATCGTTCAGGAGAAGAGATGGACATTCAAAGAAATAGGGGACTTCTAAACCTTCCGATGAAAAGACCAGAGCTCAGCAGGAGATTTGATCTTCAAATACAAGAATCAAGAGAGACAAAAAATATAAGGTAAACAGAGAAGACAAAAAACCACGTTATTCAATAAAGGCAAACTGTTTACCTCCTTACAAAGGAAGATAATACTTGTAACTCTTGAGAACTGTATCTTTATTATGACATTTATAAGGGGTGTACATAGACAGAGGGTGGGGGTATAAGTTGACTTTGATATAATGATAAAAACATCTAATTAAGTGGTGAAAAAGGATTGTACTGGGAGAAGAGGAAAGGAGGAAGCAGAAAAGGGTAAATTCCCTCACATGAAGATGCATAAAGACTCATTACCATAGAGGGAAAGAAGAGAGGGAGATGAGGATTATTTGAACCTTACTCTCACAGATTTGGCTCAAAGAGGGAATAACATACTCAGGTACAGAAATCCAACTTACCTATAGGAAGTAGGATGAGAAAGGGGAAAAAAAGGGAGGGGGTGGGTAGAAAGGAGGGCAAATTGAGGGACTTGGTGGTCAAAAGCAAAACTCTAGTGAAGAGGGAGAAAGAGAAAGGAGAGAAAAAAGCATTAATGGGGTTGGGGAATAGGATGGAGAGAAACACACAGATAGTAATCATAACTATGAATGTGAATGGGATTAACTCTCCCATAGAATGGAAGAAGATAGCAGAGTGGATTAAAAACCATAATTCTACAATATGGTGTTTACAAGAAACACATTCGAAGTAGAGGGATACACACAGAGGAAAGGTGAAAGGCTGGAGTAGAATATATTATGCTTGAGCTGAAATAAAAAAAAAATTCAGGGGTATCAATCCCAATCTCAGACAAAGCAAAATAAAAATGCATCTAATTAAAGTGATAAGGAAGCAAACTACATCCTGCTAAAAGGCACCATAGACAATGAAGTAATATCATTACTAAACATATATGCACCAAGTGTTATAGCATCCAAATTCTTAGAGGAGAAGTTAAAGGAGACACAGGAAGAAATAGACAGCAAAACTATACTAGCAGGGGACCTCACCTTTACCCTCTCAGAACTAGATAAATCTAACCACAAAATAAACAAGAAAGAAGTTAAGGAGCTAAATAGAATTTTGGAAAAGTTAGATATGGTATACCTCTGGAGAAAATTGAATTGGGATAAGGAATATATTTTTTTCTTAGTGGTACATGGCACCTACACAAATGTTGACCATGTATAAGGGCATAAAAACCTCACAATCCAATGAAAAAAAGGTAGAAATATTAAATGCATCTTTTTCAAATCATGATGTAATAAAAATTACATGTAATGAAGGGTCATAGAAAGATAGACTAAAAATTAATTGGGATCCAAATAATCTAATATTAAAGAATGACTTGGTCAAACAACAGATGACAGAAATAATCTATTACTTCATCCAAGAGAATGAATAATGAGACAACATATCAAAATTTATGGTATTCAGTGAAAGTGAATCTTAGGGGAAGTTTTGTATCTCTAAATGCTTACATGAATAAAATAGGAAAAGAGGAAATCAATGAATTAGGAATGCAACTTAAAAAACTAGAAAAAGGACGAATTAAAAATCCCAAATTGAATACCAAATTAGAAATTTTGAAAACCAAAGGAGAAATTAATAAAATTGAAATTAAGAAAACTATTAAAAAAACTATTATTACCATATGTTATATAACATACAATATATAATTATTATAATAAAGAAAACTATTTAGAAAACTAATAAATGACACTAAGAGATGGTTTTATGAAAAAAAAATAAAAGAGATAAATCTTTGGTTAATTTGATTTAAAAAAGAAAGAAGAAAACCAAATTACCAGTATCAAAAATGAAAAGAGTGAATTCACCATTAATGAAGATGAAATTAAAACAATAATTAAGAGCTATTTTGCCAATAAATTTGACAATCTTAGTAAAATGGATGAATATTTACAAATACATAAACTGCCTAGATTAAAGGAAGAGAACATAAAATACTTAAATAACTCCATTTCTGAAAAAATAAATTGAAGAAGCCATCAATGAACTCCCTAAGGAAAAAATCTGCAGGGCCAAATGGATTGACAAGTGGATTTTATCAAACACTTAAAGAAAAATTAATTCCAATACTGTATAAACTATTTGGGAAAACAGGTGAAGAACGAGTCCTACCAAATTCTTTTTATGATACAAATATGGTGCTGATACCTAAACTGGAAAGAACCAAAACAGAAACAAAATTATAGACCAATTTCCCTAATGAATATAGATGCAAAAACTTTAGATAAAATACTAGCAAAGAGATGGTAGCAATTTATCTTGAGGATAATACACTATGACCAGGTATAATTTATACCAGGAATGCAGTGCCGGTTCAATATTAGGAAAACTATCAGTATAATTGACCGTATGAACAACAAAACTAACAGAAATCATATGATTATCTCAATAAATACAGAAAAAGCATTTGACAAAATACAACACCCATTCCTATTAAGAACATGAGAGAGCATAGGAATGAATTTAATGTTCCTTAAAATGATAATTAGCATCTATCTAAAACCATCAGGAAGCATTATATGTAATGGGGAAGCATTTCCAATAAGATCAAAGGTGAAACAAGGATGTCCATTATCCCTATTGTTTTTCAATATTGTAGTAGAAATATTAGCATTAGCAATAAGAGAAGAAAAAGAAATTGATAGAAGTAGAATAGGCAAAGAAGAAAGAAAGCTATCATTCTACAGATGATATGATGGTATACTTAGAGAATCTGAGAGAATCAAGGAAAAAATTACTTCAAATAAACAAATTTCACAAAGTTGTGGGATATAAAATGAACCCACATAAATCATTGGCATTTCTATATATTACTGACAAAGCCCAACAGCAAGAGATAGAAAGGGAAATTCCATTTAAAGTACCTGTAGACATTATAAAAGGTTTGGGAGTCTAGCTGCCAAAACAAAACCCAAAACTATATGAACATAATTCCAAAACACTCTTCACACAAATAAAATTGGATCTAAATAATTGGAAAAATATGAGTTGCTCACGCATAGGCTGAGCTAATATAATAACAATGACAATTCTTTCTAAATTAATTTACTTATTCAGTGCTATACCAATCAAACTACCAAAATTTATTTTATAGAGCTAGAAAAAAGAATAAAATTCATATGAAAGAAGAAAAAAGTTCAGAATGTCAAGGGAAATAATGAAAAGAAATGCAAAGGAAGGTTGCCTAGCCATACCAGGTCGTAAATTGTGTTATAAAGCAGCAATCATTAAAACTGCTTGATACTGGCTAAGAAAGAGTGGTGGATCAGTGGAATAGGTTAGGTATGCAGGACACAGTAGTCAATGACTATAGTAATCTACTGTTTAATAAACCCAAATGTGAGGGATTGTCTGATGTTAGCTACATGCCACGTTGGGGTTGTGGTGAGGAGGGGCTAGGAAGGTATATAAGGGGCAGTAGGGATCGGAGCTTGCTCTCTTGTCCTGCTCTTGCTTTCCTGCTTGGCCTTGCTGTGATGATCTCCGAGTAAAGTTCGAGTGCTTGCACCTCCTGATCGGCTCATCTCTATGTTTATCCGGGTGGGCTCCGAAGACTGGTAGGTGTGACCCTGGCAGCCTGCTCCTGTTAGGAGGAGAGTGCACAGCATGGCCGGCACAAGTGGCACCCAACGTGGGGCTCGAGGAAATAGACCAGGGGCCCCGCGGATCAGCTGGTCTGGTCGCGGGAAGAGAGACGAGACCTGTAGCCTACAGGGTGGGGGAAGGAAGATGGGACAGACGTTTGTTAAAGTCCTGGATTGGGAGGTGCTAGGGGGAGAAGTATATAAAATAGTGAAAGAAGCAGAAATCAGTGGTGAGGAAGAATCAGGGAGTGAGGCAGAGGACACCGGAAACAGGAAATGGGAGAGTAGGTGGGGGGAGAGAAAGGAAGAGCAAAGCAAAGAAAGCTCTGCCTATCCCACGGAGGGGTGGCCCCCTCCTCCAGACTTCCCTTTTGAGGAGAAAGGTCCGGGGTATTTAAGTCTTACAGATCCTGATGGCTGGAGCCTCTGGGTATCAGAAAGAAGAACAAAACGAGTTTAAGAAGCCCCAGGAGAGACAACAAGGATGGGAGAAGGAACACAGATGACAGAAAATTCAGAGAGAGCAGAAGGAAAAGACAGTTAGGATGACTAAACTGAGTAAACTGTTTTCACTTTTTTGCGCAATCAGGACTTTGCCACAGGTTGCGTCAGCTCCAGTGCCCTGGGCACCCCTGTCCAAGGCCACACTGCAGCAACAGGAGGAGGCGGGAGTGGAGAGATGGATCCTGGTAGAAGGTGCTCAAAGACAAATCCTGACGTGGGAAGAGGCTACTCCTGAGATCATCTTACAGGGCAGCTGGACCCTGAACTCCACATTGTACCTCCTCGGCATTCGCCACCTTACACTGACAAAAGCTAAGAGCCCTGCCAATTGGTTCCTCACTGCTGAAGATGCCAGGTGGGAGGAGATAGGTAAAGCAATCAATTATTGTCGACACAAGAGAGAATGGCTGGGGGCACTTGCGTTGGCGGCATCCATCTTCGAGGAGTTCCAGATACAGGACTTATATAGCGGACAGCAATTGCTTGCCTCACAAATAGAGGAGCTGGCCAATAAATTCGCCCACGCCCTCCAAGTGCAGGCTGATATTGATCAGCAGCTGGAGGAGCAGATTCATAAAATAGCATTGGCTACCCAGGACATTGGGAATGAACTTATGTGGCTGGAATTGAGACAGCAGTTGCCATGCGATGGCCGATATTGATCCATTTGTGTAACACCCTTAAACCATAACGCCACTTGCGACGCCCTTTCACAAAGCATAAATGATTCAAGCTACAGATCTTTCCTCTGAACTCCAGGCTTTGCGGGTGTTAATTAGACTGGCGTGGAACATATCTGACACTTGGCACCGGCACGAGACTGATGGTGTTGTTCATCACCTTGGCGATTGGATTGGGCATACCTCTTTCCCTATCCCCTCCCTGGTGGCCCATTGGGCATTTATAGATCTTTTTGCATTTATACTGTTATTGTTACTACCCACTATATTAGGGTGTTTCCTTAGGATTCTTAGAGGTTCATTAGAGGCACTCAAAACCGAGGCCCTAGTCTTGAGACCCCGTCTCCGCCTCCTTGATTAAACAAAAAGGGGGAGGTGTGAGGGATTGTCTGATGTTGGCTACGTGCCACATGGGGGTTGTGGCGAGGAGGGGCTAGGAAGGTGTATAAGGTGGGTAGGGATCGGAGCGCTCGCTTGCTCCTGCTCTCTTGCTCCTGCTCTTGCTTTCCTGCTTGGCCTTGCTGTGATGGTCTCCGAGTAAAGTTCGAGTATTTGCACCTCCTGATTGGCTTGTCTCTATGTTTATCCGGGTGGGCTCCAAAGACTGGTAAGTGTGACCCTGGCAGCCTGCTCCTGTTAGGAGGAGAGTGCATGGTGCGGCCGGCACACCCAAAGACTCCAGCTTCTGGGATAAGAACTCACTATTTAACAAAAACTGCTAGGAAAACTGGAAAATAGTAAGCAGAAACTAGGCATAGACCCACATCTTACACCATATACCAAAATAAAGTTAAAATAGTTACACGATTTAGATATAAAAATATTATAAGCAAACTAGGAGAAAAAGGAATATCTTACCTGTCAGATTTTTGGATAAGGGGAGAATGCATGACCAAATGAGATAGAGAACATTATGGAATGCAAAATGGATGATTTTGATTACATTAAATTGAAAAGCTTTTGCATAAACACAACTAATGCAATCAAGATTAGAAGGGAAGCAGAAATACTGGGAAACAATTTTTACAGTCAATGTCTCTGTTAAAGGCCTCATTTCTAAAATATGTAGAGAACTGAATTAGATTTATAAGAACACAAGTCATTCCCCAATTGATAAATGGTCAAAGGATATGAACAGGTAGTTCTCAGATGATGAAATTAAAGCTATCTATAGTCATATGAAAATGCTCTAAATATTGATTAAAGAAATGCAAGTCAAGACAACTCTATGGTACCACATCATACTGAACAGATTGGCTCACATGACAAAACAGGAAAATGATAAATGTTGGAGAAGATATGGGAAAACTGGAACACTAATGCATTTTTGGTGGAGTTGTGAACTAATCCAATGACTCTGGAAAACAATTTGGAACTATGCCCAAAGGGTTACACAATGGTGCATACCCTTTGACCCAACAATACCACTGCTAGGTCTGTATCCCAAAGAGATCATAAAAATGGGAAAAGGACCCAGATGTGCAGAAGTATTTATAGCAGCTCTTTTTGTTGTGGCCAAGAATTGGAAATTGAGGGGATGCCCATCAATTGGGGAATGACTGAACAAGTTGTGGTGTATGAATGTAATGGAGTAGTATTGTTCCATAAGAAATGATGTTCTGAAGTCTGTGGACTTCAGAAAAACCTGGAAAGACTTACCTGAACTGATGCTGAGTGAAGTGAGCAGAACCAAGAGAACGTTGTACACACTAACAGCCACATTGTGCAATGACTAACTTTGATAGACTTAGCTCTTCTCAGCAATGCAAGGATCTAAGACAACTTCAAAAGACTCAGGATGAAACATTCTATCCACATCCAGAGAAAGAACTTTGGAGTCTGAATTCAGATGGAAGCATACTATTTGCTCTCTCTCTCTCTCTCTCTCTCTCTCTCTCTCTCTCCCTCTCTCTCTCTCTGTTTCTGTGTCAATGTGTCTGTCTCTCTGTCTCTCTCTTTCTCTCTCAGTTTTGTTTTGTTTTGTTTCTTCTTTCTCGTAGTTCCTCCCATTGGTTCTAATTCTTCTTTACAATATGACTGATATGAAAATTTTAAAAAATATTTTAAGTCAGAAAATATTATTTTGGTAAGCAAAAGTCACTAAGATTAAAAAAAAATACAGTATCTATTACTTTGAGAAAAAGACTTTTTCTTTAGGAACCCACCTGTCTGGTTGGAAATCTTCCCTTCAGGGCATGGGGTACAATCAAAACAGCAGATAGGTTGGCTCTCATGTTTTGTCTTCTTAAATCCAGGGCCACAGTATAGACTGCACATGGAAGTTGGAGTCTGTGTTTCCACCATAGAAAGGGAAAAAATGTGACTTTAAGAATGACTGCTGAAAGATAGATGCACTAAGTGGATGATGATTTCAGATCTTTCTTTTGGAAGACATTTAGAATAAAGTATTTGCAATCTACAGGTCAAGAATGATTTACTTCTCAATGGAAACTTTTCCCCTTTGTTACCATCTTGTGCTCCATGTCATCTTTCCCCCAATGAATCTGCACAGATTCTCCAGTAGACACAATTAAGCTCTTTGATTTTTTTTAACTGTAATCTGTTGCTAGCACATTTTCCCCCAATTACTTCATACTAGTGCCCTCCATTTTTTGAAAGAGTAGTGCTGAAATAATTAATTAACCATGCAACGGGGAATATTCTTCATTTTTTTTCACAAAAAAGTCTTGTTTTTTGTGTTTTCATAAGGTATCTTGAATGGTTCTGGGAATCATGACTTTAAAGAGTATATACTGTTCATCTTGATTGAATCTAAGTAAGAAGCAGATGACTTGATTGGCCAATCTTATTCTTGGGCTGATATTTAGAGTCTCTTTTGGAGACCACTGTGAAGGGTGGGGTGGGATTTGTCAAATCACATAGACAAGTGAAACTGCTTTATACACATAAACATATACATATACTTACAGAGACACACACACAAACACACACACATATATATGTATATATATATTTGACAGTTGCAAAAGATATAACCACAATATTTATATTAAGAATCTCTAAAAGCCATTGTCTTTCTTGGGGACACAAACTCAGAATAACTTATTTATGTAGCTGCAGGATTCCAGATATTTGATAGTCTTTGGTGCAATAAGATCCTTTGGGGAAAATTTTTTCCCTCTTCTCCACCCTATTACTATTCTTCAAACTTGACCACTTGATCTGGGATATTTCAAGTTTCTCTTCCTATGAACAATTCACATTATTATGTAACTTAGCTAGAAAGAATTTGAAAGTAGTGTTGAAAAAAAGGAAATCAGAGCTCTGTCTTTGAGCAAAAAAGAAGAGTAAGTGGATGCTAGAGCCTTGCCACAGTCATTTCCAGTGTCTCTAGGGAATGTCCTGGTGCAATTAAGAAACAACATTATCTTTGTGCCTTTTCATGTAAAGGAATTTACCCTTTTCTGCCTCCTACTTTCCTCTTCTCCCAGTATAATCCCTTTATACCACTTATTAAGATTTTTATCATCACGTCAAAGTCAACTTATGCCTATGCCCTCTGTCTATGTATACCCCTTCTAAATGTCATAATAATGATATAGTTCTCAAGAGGTCCAAGTATCATCTTTCCTTGTAGGGATGTAAACAGTTTGCCCTGATTGGATATTTTTTCCTTTCCTGTTTGCTTTTTTATGTCTCTCTAAATTCTTTGCATTTGAAGATCAAATTTTCTGTTGAGCTCTGGTCTTTTCATCAGGAAGGTTTGGGAGTCCCCTATTTCATTGAATGTCCATCTTCTCCCCTGATAGATTATGCACAGTTTTGCTGGGTAAGTGATCCTTGGTTGTAATCCAAGCTCCTTTGCCTTATGGAATATCACATTCCAAGTCCTCCAATCTTTTAATGTAGAAGCTGCAAGTTCGATGGTATTTAAATTGTTTCCTTCTGGCTGCTTGCAGTATTTCCTCCTTTACCTAATAATTCTGAAATTTGTCTACAATATTTCCTGGAAGTTTCAGTTTGAGATTTCTTTCAGGAGGTGATTGGTGGATTCTTGTGATGACTATTTTACCTTCTGATTCTATGACGTCAGGGCAGTTTTCTCCGATGATTTCCTGAATGCCGCTGTCCAGGCTCTTTTTCTGAACACGGGTTTCAGTTAGATCAATAATTCTTAAATTATGTCTCTTGGATCTATTTTCCAGGTTAATTGTTTTTCCAGTGAAGTGTTTTACATTTTCTTCTGTTTTTTCATTATTTTGAATTAACTGATTTATTTAACTTATTTTTAATGTCTCTATCCCAAAGAGATCATAAAAATGGGAAAAGGACCCAGATGTACAAAAAATATTATTGCAGCTATTTTTTTTTGTACTGGCAAAGAATTGGAAATAGAGGGGATGCCCATGAATTAGGGAATGGCTGAACACATGGTCTATGAATGTAATAGAATGTTATTGTGCTGTAAGAAATGATGAACAGGTGAACTTCAGCAAAACCTGGAATGACTTACATGAACCGATGCTGAGTGAAGAGAGCAGAACCAGGAGAACATTGTACACCCTTACAGGCACATTCTGAAATGACTAACTTTGATAGACTTAGCTCATTTCAGCAATGCAAAGATCTAAGACAACTCAAAAATACTCATGATGGAAAAAGCTATCCACATCAAGAGAAAGAACGATGAAAACTGAAAGCAGATCAAAGCGTACTATTTGCCTATTTGCCCTCTCTTTTTGTTTCTTTCTTCTTTCTTGTGCTCCCTCCCATTGGTTCTAATTCTTTTTTACAACATGATTAATGTGAAAATATATTTAATGTGAATGCATATGTAGAGCCCATATCAGATTGCACACCATCTTGGTGAGTGGAGTGGTGAAGGAGGGGGAGAAAATTTAAAACTCAAAATATTATGTAAGTGAATGTTGGAAACTAAAAATTAATTTTAAAAAGAAAGAAAAAAAAAGAAACAACATCGTCCTGGGTATTGGACAGGCAAAGTGATAAGGCTCAGTTGATTTACTGGCCCCTTACCTGAGAGAAATCTTCTGGCCAATCCGTGTCTTCTTCATTAATGCTGAATCCCTGATCATGAGGAGTCACTTCACCCACTTTCACCAGTGTCTCAGTTTGAAAAGAGAAGTATTTAAAATTCAGGATATCATATGTCTCAACAGCCACCCTGGATCCTTCCCCACATGACTTGTCACTGGCACTATTGACAGGACCGGTGCACTTCAGGAAGTGGTGAAGCTGAAGGCAAGGAGAGAAATTTGTTAATCCATGGGGAAAGTAGGATTCATGCCCATGTCCCAGTCTGCACTATCAACACAAAATAGGCTCTGAATTTGAAGCTTGTATGTTTTTATCTTCTTTGTCACCAAAGCAAAGTTCTATAGTCTGAGTTTTTTCCACTGTTTGCTCATGTTCCCAGGCAATTACTCAACTTCTTGACTCTGTGAAGGTAGGGCTCCAGTGTGGAGGGTGTACTATCCCAAGCTTTGGGGGTTTTGTGTAGCTTTTTTCGGAGACATTTCTAGGGAACTGTAAATTTTCAGTTCTTCCAAGGTGGTATGATCAGGGGTGAGGTGTTTATTTCTCTCCTGGCCTGTGTTCTGGTCTATGAGTGACCACAAGCACTCTTTTCTGTCTTGGAACTGTGAGGCATATTCCCTCTCCACCGTAGCCACAAGCTCTGCCTCATAGTGATCCTCCTCACCCCAGGACCGCCACTCAGACTGAGATCCAGATCCAAGCACGGGCAAAGCAAGAGAATTCTGTCTCAGTGCCAGCAAAGAGACTGCTGAAATCCCCTTCTGGTCAGCCACTCAATCCCCTCACTGTCTATGGGCCAAGAGCTCTAGAAGCAACTGCGTTGCTGCTGCCCCAGGGCTGCACCAGGGCTGGGATGGGAACATGCTTTTCTGTCACTCATATTTGATGGACTTTTCCTATTGGTTTTCTAAGTTGTCTTTGGCATTTGTGGGTTGAGAAGTCTGGAAACCACCACAGCTGTAAGTGATTCAGTCCCCTGAGGCCTGCTCCAGGTTCACGGGGGCCCTGGCTTTGCTGGCATGGCCCACACTGAACTGTGCTCCCCTCTCAGTCTGATAGAACAGATCTTTCTCATCAACCATCCAGGCTGTCTTGGGTTGGAAATTTGTTTCACTTTCTATTTTTGTGGATTCTGCTGCTCTAGGATTTGTTTAGAGTCATTTTTACAGGTATTTGGAGAGGTTTGGGGGAGAGCTCAAAGCAAGTCCCTGCTTTTACTCTGCATCTTGGCTCTGCTCCCAAGAAGCAGAATTTTCAACAAAGGCTAGAAAATTCTTTTGGATACATAGGATCTAAATGTCATCATTCAATGGAAAATAAGTCTGGATAAAATTAAATATTGGCAGATTTGATCTCCTTGCTGCCCAAAAGACTGTCATAAGTCTTCTCCAGCACCACAATTGAAAAGGATCCTTTCTGTAGCACTCATCTCTCCTTACAGTCCAAATCTTGCAGCCGTACATTGCTACTAAGAAAGAACCATAGCTTTGACTATAGAAGAAATAGAGTAGCCCTTAGAGTAAATAAAAGGGTGAGAAAAGCAATACTAGGGTATTGTCTAAAAAATGACAGAATGATACCTATTGGAATCCAAGGCAAACTGCTGAACATCATAACACAAGTCTATACTCCAATGACTGATGCCAAAGAGGTCAAAGGTATTAGTTCTATAAATACCTGCAGCATCTGTAACAATTCACACACACACACACACACACACACACACACACAAATAGCACATTCATCATAGTGGATCGTAAAGCTAAAGTATGAAATCAAAATTAAATTAGAATAACAGGCAAGTTTGGAAATGTTCAAAAGGAAGAAGAAATACATATAAGAAAGTCATTTTATATCATACAAATTTACTAATCCAGAGCAATAAATAAGAAAAGCAAACAAAATATATAGGAAAAATCAGATGAACATAGCTTTTAGCATCAAATTTCCTAGCTAGCCAAATTATGTATAGCAGTATATTTGTGCACTCATGTAGTGTGTGTGTGTGTGTATGCTTCTCTACATTAGTATATGAACCCTGAGAATTCAAAAAGTTCCCGATAATGGGCAAAGCTTCCAAAAACTTGGGCATTACCAAGACAAAGTGTCCTTAACTTTCTTGAAGGTGAACAATCAAAGCATTAACAAGTCATTAGTAGGGGAAAATTATTGCATTCTCTATAAGGTATTAGAGAAATATAAAGAGACAACAACAAAGAAAACAACATCTTACAGCAAGGAATAAAAAGAACCTTGAACAGGAAAGAAGGAGACATGGCTAGAAATATTTAGCATAACCTGTAAATGAGTATCACAATAAAGTCAAAGTTAATGAAGAAAATGGGGGAATGGGTACAGTAGATAATCTTTAAGTCTCCAGGCCAAATAAAAGAAAGTCCTTGAAATTAGCTCATTAAAAAGTATTTATAAGGCAGAGCCAGGATGGCAGACAAGAGGCAGCAACCCAGCTGAATTCTCTCAATGTTCTCCTTCAAACATACATCCAATTAAATTCTGGAGCAGCATAGCCAATAAAAGGTCAAGATGAGGCATTTTCTTAGCTGAAAAGAACTTACAAGTTTCAAAGAATAGATCTGTGATGCCTTGTTGGGGCCTAAACCAGAGGTGACATTGTGAAAAGAAAAGCAGTGGGGATTGGAAGCAACTGCAGCAGCAGCTGTAGTGGCTTCAGGAACTCAGCCCAAAGACTTTCCAGGGCAGAGAGGAGCACAAGCCTCTCTTGGAACTGTAGAGGAGCAGGAAACCTGGCCACAGTTCAAAAGCAGAAGATAGTGTTTCTGCTTGCAATTACAGAAGAGTAGAGTTGCTGTCTGGGTGAAGACCAGATCCCAGACAGCAAGAGCCATGACTACACTTCTCCTTGGAGAGCAACACCTCAGAAGCACCAATAACCTGTAGATCCCCAGAACCGGCTCTTAAAAGAACTGCGTCAAAAGGCCTAATGCTTGAGACAGTGCCCCCTACACCCACCCAAGATCACAGCACAATGTTAAGGTAAAGTTCAAAATAAAGAAAGAGTCTGGGAAAATGAGCAAACAACAGAAAAGTATCTGATGGTGGCAGAAAAGATCAAGACACAAACTCAAAATAAGACAATAATGTAAAAACAGCAACAAGCAAAGCCACAAATATACATGCAAATTAGACATAACCATAACAAGAATTCCAGAAAAACTGAAAGAAAAAGATAATAGTGTGTGAGGAAAATTTGGGGAAAGAAATGAGTGTGATGCAAGAAAAACAGCTTAGGAAAAGAGGCACAAAATATAATGAAGAATATATCACCTTAGAAAACAAAATTAAGAGCAGAGCCAAGATGACAGAGTAAAAGCAGGAGATTGTCTCAACTACCACCAAATCACCTTAAAACAACATGAAAATAATGCCCCAAGGGGCAGCTAGGTGGTGCAGGGGATAGAATCCTGAGAGTCAGGAGGACCTGCGTTCAAATCCAGTCTCAGACCAAACACTTGACACTTACTAGCTGTGTGACCCCGGGCAAGTCACGTAACCCCAATTGCCCCCCAAAAAAATTTAAAAAGAAAGAAAATAATGCCTCAAAAAAAATTCTAGTGTGATAGAACTAAAAAAAGGAGAGAGTTAAACAATTTTCCAGCCCAAGACAATTTAAAAGATCAGCAGTAAAGGTCTGTCTCAGTAGAGTAGGTGTGTAGTGTAGTCCAGAAAAGGCCATACCTACACAAGCCAGCGACTCTCCCCAAAAAGTTAATACCCACAATACACTCCTAAGTTTAATTTGCATTATTAACATTTTATTAACAATCACTTTGTTTCCAGCTGGTCTTTTTTCCCCCTAGACAATCACCAAATAAATCAAGCCTTGATTTATAGCAATAAAAAAGAATGTATTCCAGAAGTGTTCCAGGATTCAAAGATGAGTGTGCTATGCTACAGTTAATATTAATGGTAGTCATCATAGTAATAATTATAGTAGGTGCCATGGTGGTGGTAGTAGTAGTAGTAGTAGTAGTAGTAGTAGTAGCAGCAGCAATAGTAGTAGTAGTAGTAGTTGTTGTAGTAGTAGTAGAAGAAAAAGAAGAAATCACTAGAAGTAGGAGAAAATATTATTGTTATATAATTGTACATTTTAACATGTATTTTACATTATATACATTATATAATTACATGATATTGTACAATTAGTAATTACTTTATTAATGATAACTATAAGAATAATTATCTTCTTTTAGAAAAATAAACATTTATAGAGTACTTATTATGAGCCAGACTTTGTGCTAAGTAATTTACAAATAAAATTTTCTTTTATCCTCTTCACAAACCTTAGAGGTAGGTACAGTTATTGTCACCATAGTATCATAGAGGAAACTGAAACAAATAATGACTTGCTCAAGATCACATAGCTATTATGTATCTGAGGCTAGATTTTAAGTGTGATCTTACTGACTCTAGACCAAGTATTAAGTTAATTACCAGAGTCATCTAGTTCTTAAAAGAGAAAACAAATAAATAACCAAAAAAAAAATATGAAAGAATAAAATAGACAGTTCACAGAAGGCTGGAGCTTCTCCTTCTGATTTATGAGCACAGATCCAAAGCTTTAAAATTCTCTCAGAAAGCATTCAGTTGATGTGATGCTTGGTCCTTGGGTTATATTAACCTTGCTCTGGTCTGACTTTTCTCTAAGAGCTCATTTACTAAGTTCATTTGCTAATTGAGAGAATGGTTATGGGGATCTCATTATCTGATTCACATCCAGACCAAATAATTCCTTATGAAGTGTTTTATTATTTTTTCTATTGAAAAACTTATTTTGAGTGGATGGTAAAAAAAGGAAATGATAATTAAGTAGTCACTTTTTAACTGTCAATTATCATTTTTCCATTCAATCAAACTGTGTTCTCATCTATTCTTCAATCATCCTCTTTCAAGCAATCTAAAATCTGCAAAAAGTAAAAGAAAAAAATATTTTTTCTATTAACCTCATTTCCTCACCAGAGTCAGATAATTCTCATCTTTGGTTCTCGTGGCACTATCTGTACAGGGTTATTTCTTGTTTTCTCATGGTAATCTCTTCCACGCACTTTCTTCTTTCTCCTGTGCTAATCATGTATACATCTGAGTTGTTGGTTGAGTTTTTCATGCTTCATCATTGCTCTATACAAGCAACTTCTCTTTTTCTTCCTCATTGGTATCATTTCTCTTTTTGACTACTGAATTACCATCTTAGAACTTCCTATCTATCCTGAGATGACTGATCTTATAGAACTTCAAACCATAGAAATTTTCTCATTGACTGGTTTGGAATATACTCTACAAATCTAGACTGCTGATCATTCTATACCCAGATATCCTCTCGTGTCATAAATTCTACTAGGCTATGATTACTCCCTTTGTGTCCTATTTCTAACATTTCCACCACAGTAACCAGTTCCTTGAATCACTAAAAATTATATCTAGAATATAGTTGCCAATGATGGATTCCTTACATTTAAAAAAAATAATACATTATTGCAGCAAGTGGACCCATGCACAAATATCAACTCTGCTGCCCAGCTATAGATGTTGATTGAAGTTAAAAATTGATCAATTAGAAATCCCTCAAAGCACCTTGGTCTTTGCAATGTCATGACCCACACCACTGTAATGGTGTTAAATTGGAACCAATTAATGAAACTCTCCTGCCACATAGACTCATACCCAGAGAGATATGTAAAAGGAAGAACATCAACCATTTCACCAAGGTTGTTGTATCAGAGTTGAAAGAAATTTAACGTAATTTCATTGTTTTCACCGAGAATTCAATCTAATTACAAAGGAAAACAAACAAACAAAAAAATTAGGGAAAAAGAGGTAGTATTGAAGACTCAGATCATTGCTATATCATCCATCTATAGAACAGATAACTAACAGTTGAATGTTGAGAGTACCCTGTGGTAAGCCCAGGAGTGGAAAAGAAATGTTACCTTCCAAGAAAGATATGGGTTTCTTCCAAGATCTGATGTCTCTTTTGCCTCAGACTGGAGCATTTGATGGAGGGCATGGGCCACTAAATATACTGCATTGTAAACATTTGAACTCAGTTCCATAATGATCTTGTCAAAATTTATAAAAGGTAAATCTGTCAAGGAAACACCTTCTGGGCACATAGTATATGACATTTCTACATGACTTTTTTCTGAAAGTCTGCAATTAAAGACTGACTCAAAGAAAGTCCTTAGGAACATGTCCTCAGAGTTCACACTGGGATTCAGGCTTCTTACAAAATCTGTGAAACCAAGAATCTCCATCTGGGAATGAGAAAATAGTATTGTACCATGAAAATAGGTAAGCATTTCCAAATTGCTATCAAAAGAAAAATCCCAAGCAGTGGTGGCCACCAACATTTTCCCATAAAGTACGTAAGAGATGAATGCAAAAGCCAGTTCTTGAAGGGAGTCTGTATCTCCATAGATGAAAATCACATTTGATGAAGATGCAATGATCCTAGAAGAGAGTTTATAATCTTCATCACCTTTAAAGTTTGGGGGCACACTTTCCTTAAAGGCCACACACAGACCATTCCTGTCCATCTCCTCTTTCAGATCACTGAAGAAATTTTCCCCTTTCACATTATCTGAGAGAACTAGTCTCACCCAAGTCCAGTCAAAATGGAGCATCAGTTGGATGAATGCAAGGTGAAGAGTGGATTCCTTGCTGCCTATCTGATAGACATATGGATACTGGACCTTACCAGCCAGGAGAAGATCAAAGAGGCCATAGGTGACCTAAATGAAAAAGAAAGAAGGATGGCATGGTGATTTAAGTTCCTTCAGAGTAGGAATTTGTCCTCCTTTACTTTTGCATATCAAGCAGCTATCAGTGGCTTGCACAGAGCAGATGATGAATACATGCTTGTCAATTTTAATTTATAGTTTCAGGTCACAAAATTTTACTATTATGGAATGTAACAATTTGAAGGAAATTCTAAACCTGTACCTGATCAAGAGTCTTTTCTCCAATGTCTCCATCAAGCAAATATTCAGTCTGTGCTTGAAACATTCCAAAGAGGAAAAATTAAGTTCCCTCCAAAACGAGCATTCCTCTTTTAGACAACTCTACAGATTAGAACCTTTTTTCTTAACTTTGTAAATTAGTCAGCCTCTTTTAATCATTGACTCATTGATCCCATGTCTTTCATGTTGATTGAAATAGAACATTCTTAGTGTCTCCTGCATGAAGCTGTTATGTAAATATTTGAGGATAGTTACACGTCCTCTCTAACTCATCTCATCTCTTCTTCAACCCAAACATCAACAATTCCTTTACCCAGCCTTTCTATGGCATACGTTGCACTCCTCTCATGATTCTAGGGAGAATGGTATTTCCCTGATATCAAGAATTATATCCCACAATTTGTTCTAAAAGGAAAAATTTTGAAATGGTTCTCTCATATACCCTATTTAGATAACAATATCTTTTCCAATGAGTTGGGGTCTGTTCTACCTGCCATATGCTAAGAAAGTATCCTCTCATTTTTTTAATTTTTAATTAATTTATTTTGAATTATCAACAATCACTTCCATAAGCTTTTGAGTTTTATATTTTTCTCCCCCTTCCTCCCCACCTCCCTTCCCAAGATGGCACACAATCTGATATAGGCTATACATATATATTCCTATTAAACGTATTTTCACATTAGTGATGTTATAGATAAGAATTAGAACCAATAGGAAGAACCACCAGAAAGAGGAAAAAAAACAAAACAGAAGAAAAAAAATAGCAAATAGTATGCTTCGATCTGCATTCAAACTCCAAAGTTCTTTCTTTGGATGTGGATAGCATTTTCCATCATGAGGCCTTTGGAGATGTCTTACAACCTTGTATTTGTTGAGAAGGGTTAAGTCTATCAATATTAGTCATCAAACAACATGGTTGTTACTGTGTACAGCATTCTGCTGGTTTTGCTCATTTCACTCAGCATCAGACCATACAAGTCTTTCCAGGTTTTTCTGAAGTCAGCCTGTTCATCATTTCTTATAGCACAATAGTATTCCATTACATTCATATACCACAACTTGTTCAGCCATTCCCCAATTAATGGAAAATAATTTATTCACTCAGAGTCAGGGTTAAGTGACTTGCCCAGGGTCACACAGCTCATAAGTGTTATGTGTCTGAGACCAGATTTGAACTCAGGTCCTCCTGACTTCAGGGCCAGTGCTCTATCCACTGCACCACCTAGTTGCCCCCAAAGTGGAGATAATTACTTTATTTAATTATTTTTTTTTTTTTGGTGAGGCAATCAGGGTTAAATGACTTGCCCAAGGTCACATAGCAAGTAAGTGTCAAGTGTCTGAGGCCGGATTTGAACTCAGGTCCTCCTGACTCCAAGGCTAGAGCTTTATCCACTGCACCACCTAGCTGACCCCTCTCTCTTATTGATTAGAGAAATGCAATTTAAAACAACTATGAGATACTATCCCAAACCAACCAAAATGTCTGAAAGGAGAGAAGGGGTAAAGGATAAATACAGGACGGAATGTGGAAAAATTGGAATACTAATATACTATTGGTGGAATTGTGAACTGATCCAGTTTTTTGAAGAGCAATTTGGAATTACACTCAAAAGGGTATCAAACTATCTGTACAATTTGACCCTAGTACCACTATTAGCTCTATTTCCCAAGTAATTATGAAAAAAATAAACAAACCTATAATTTCTAAAATATTCGTAGCACCTCTCGTAGGGGTGGCAAAGAATTGAAATTGAGTGGATGTCTATCAATTGAGGAATGACTGGATAAGTTGTGGTATATGATTGTAAAGAAATACTACTGTGCTTTAAGAAATGACAAACAGATTGATTTTAGAAAAACATGGAAAGACTCACATGAAACATGCATTGCATAATGAACAAAACCAAGAGAACATTGAACACAATACCAGCAATATGATTCAAATATTATCTATGAATGACTAAGATATTCTGATTGATATAAACATTGAAATCAACTATGAAAGGCTTATGAAAGAAAATGCTATCCACCTCCAGAGAAAGAACTGATATCTGGAACTATGTATTGTATTATTCCACATGTAAATCTATCTCAAATATTGGCCTTAAAGAAAGAAGACTGGGGAGGAAAGGAGAGATAGAACTAGGAACTCAAAATGTAACAAATCAATAATTAAAATTTTGAAAAAATAAAGCATTCCCTCTTATGCGTTGGTTCCTGAGATTATCTGAGAACTTATACTGTAAACAAGAGGACACTGGAACAGCATCAAGTGCTCATGAGAAATAATAATTAATGGAGGAAATGAGTGTTTAAGAACTATGACAACAGAAAAAATTCCTTTCAACAGAAATAATACAAAGCCAAGCCACATTTGATAGATTGTCAATGACTATCAGTTCAAATAACCTAAAGCATATACCACATGCACATTTCTCTGTGGCACATGAAAATTCATTAAATAAAAACTAATATGGATAGAAATCATAACAATGGAAGACCTTCTAAACCACTTAATAGACCAGATAGTGAAATAAGCAAGGTGCAGAAAAGGCACTACAAAACAGATATAATGCCAATACAAAGCAGACACTTAGCATGAAAATTAAGGATTCTTTTAATACGTATGTTTTATGAATATATTCAGTTATACAAAAGGTACACATTACCATGGATATCATTGGTTAGACTAGAAATTGGGCAGATAATTCTAACCATCATGTGACATACAAATTTTTCTTATACGGACATACATGCATATATACTTACATATTTTTCTGTCCCTATAACCTGTGTTAGTCACTGATATAGAATGATCATAGTCTTCCTCACAATGATAATCTCTAAGACCCAAATCTGCCATGGTAAGAGACCTCACTGAGTAGTTCTCTTTCTGGGTTCTGAGGGAATTGTCTATCCATGAAGATTTCTATGTCTGAAGTATTATGTTGAAGTGATATTTCCACTGGATTAATTCAATTCATCTTGATTTGTTTTTTGGAGTAGAGGGTTGCATTTAATTTTTATTTTATTTTTTTTTGAATTATATATAAACACAGAGAGTTAATATTTATTTTCTTATAATATTTTGGTCCAAATTGTCTGACTCCCTGCTTCCTTCCTTGAGATCACAAGCAATTTTATATAGATTATATACCTGGGCAGTCATGCACAATGTTTGCATATTAGCCATATTACAAAATAAAAATAAAATGTAGGCCCAAAACAAAACAAAACAAAAACCAAGAATAATAAAGTAGAAACAAAAAAGAATGTCTCAGTCTGCATTTAGACTCTATCACGTCGTTTTCTGGAGACTGATAGCACTTATCATAAATCCTTAGAAATTATCTTCAATCATTATATTGCTGAGTATAGCTAAGTTAATCACAGTTGATCATTGCATATTGCTGCTGTTACTGTTTAATGTTCTACTGCTATTGCTCATTTCACTTTGCATAAATTCATGTATATCTTTCCAGTTTTTTCTGGAAGCATCCACCTCATTATTTCTCTCGTAGCAAAACAGTATTCAATCACAATCATATAACACAATTTGTTCAATTATTGTTCAACTGAAGGACATCCCCTCAATATCCAATTCCGTGCCAACCCCTAAAAAGCTACTAAAATGTTTTTGGACATACAGGTCTTTTTCCTTTTGCTTTGATCTCTTTGGGATACAGACTTAGTAGTTGTATTGCTGTGTCAACGGCGAGGCACAGTTTTGTAATCCATTGTGACATAATTCAGAATTGTTCTCCAGAATGGTTGAATCAGCCATTTTATCTAGATTTTTGGATTTAATAAAACATAATTGGCCCAAAGAGATCCTAATAATTGATTCAATTTCATCTTCATTTGTGCTGAGTTCAACTTTTTATATTTCATAATGATAATTTAGTTGTCTTCTTTCTTATTTTTTAATCAAATGAATGAATGGTTTATCTTTTTCTTTGTTTTTTTCCCATAAAACCATTTCTTAGTTTAATATAGAAGTTCAATGGTTTTCTTTCAAATATATAAATCTCTCCTTTGTTATTTAATTGGACATTTTTTATTTCTTCTCTTTCTAGTTTTTTTTTCTCCCATGACCAATTCATTGATCTCCTCTTTTTGTATTTTACTGATGTAAGCATTTAGAGATATAAATTTCCCCCTAAGTACTGCCTTGGTTGTGTCCCATAAATTTTGGTATGTCATGTCATTGTTATCATTGTCTTTAATGATATTATTGGTTGTTTATATGATTTGTTCTTTGACTCACCAATGCTTTAGGATCAAATTCTGTAGTTTCCAATTAATTTTAATCCATTTCCCCACAGATCTTTATTGAATATAATTTTACTGCATTATTATATGAAAAGGATGCATTTACTATCTTGGTTTTCTGCATTTGGGTATGCAGTTATTATGTCCTAATACATAGTCAATTTTTGTGATGATGCCATGTACATATGAGAAGAGGTATACTCCTTTCTATTTCCAATCAGTTTTCCCCAAACATCTATGTTATTTAACTTTTGTAAAATTCTATTGGTCTCCTTTAGTCCTTTTTATTTATTTTATGATTAGATTTATCTAGTTCTGAGAAAGGAAGATTGAGGTCCTTGTTCCCCATTAGCCACCAATGCTAGTACTTCTCCTGGCCTTTGGACCGTGAACCAGCCCCTGCTTTCTTGTAGCTATAAGTGCTATTGCTTCTCTGTGTCTTGACATTGAGACCAGGGACCATACTCCAACATGTATGACCACAAGCATTCCTCTCCATGCTTGAACTTTGACCACGACCCCTGCTAACTAGCAAGAGCATATCTTTTCTCCTTTTTGGGACTAAGACTGGGAACTATTAAGGGGCAATGAAACAATGTCCTAAACTTAGCACCAGCAAAGGGTGCCCTGGAATCTCCTCCTAATCAGCTTTCTAACAATGATCCCCCAACAATCTGTGGGCTGGAAACTCACAATGCTGCTACAGCCAAGAATGCAGGTGTCTACAAGGCCAGCTGCTGCCACCTAAGTAGTCTGTGCTGTGCTCCACTCTGATCACTTTAAGGAGAATGGCCTTTATTACAGACCACTTAAGTTATCTTAAGCTGGAAAATTGTTTACTGAAACATTTGTTGGTTTTACAATCTAGAATTTGATGTGAAATCTTATTTTAGAGTTGACTGGAGAGGAATCTAAGAGAGCTTAGCTGAGAGTTTGTATATTGCACCATCAACACCAACTCTCCTTGTTTTAATTGGTTATTTGGACATAGTAACTAGGATTTTCTTCACATAATACATATTTTCATGAACCTTTGTCTAAATGATATAGTTTTTGCCTGACTGGATATGAATGCTTTCCTTCCTTAGAGTAAATTGAAATTAGTGACTTCTACGGTCAATCTGCACAACCAGGAGCCAGAATAAGTCGTCAATTCATGGTAAGATGTAACGAATTGTATTCACTAGATCTCTTTCAATCCCAACAACTACAGCGTAAACAGACAAGTTGTCATGCCTCTCCACATCTAGGTGCAGAGTAGTTTCCCCTTTTTCTGCTAACTTCCCTGTTCCATTACCACCAAAATTTCTTACTATGGCTCTTTCACCTTGTGAAACATGCTGATAGGAAACATAAGCAGAATATCATTAATTTATTTTTGTATTTTTCTTGTACGATGATGGAGCCAAGTACTAAGTTTTTTTTCAACTTCTCCCTCAACTAAGCAAAATATTGGCCATGATTTAGAAAGCTGGATTTTGTGGGCTGCTCCTTGAACACATCACATGTCATCATCATGCTGTAAGAACTTATCTGTTTTCTTATTGAGATTCTGCCCCAACTTCTCTTTCTCATCACCTAGCCTGGTAGGTAAAATATGTCTAGGGATCACTCTAGTAATGGAAGGGAAGCATGTTTTTCAAAGAATTATACTCACCACCTAAATCTGTTTTGCCCTAATTCTCCTCCAAAGTTTCAGAAGGATCAAACATGCAGATATTGAGTTCCATATCGTTGAAGGGAATATTCTCCCAGGCTAGTATTGACTCTGATTGGAGCTGACACTCCTCTGACACATAAAGATTCTGGAAAAAAACAAGATCTAAATACCCTTTACTTCATTTTCAGCAGCAATTTATTGACACAATTCCAAGCTCACTTTAATATATCCTACATATGATATTTGTCAGTACTTTAAGGCCAAAACCAATAAGAGTCTATATGGGAGTTTGCTTTAAAGATTTCCCATACAATGACTGGATTTTCATGGTCACTTGGACAAGAGACCACAGTTTAGGACAGCAATGCAATATACATTCTCACTTTTTAATCACATATATGAGGTCCTGCACATCCATAATGTCCACTGCTGCTATGAATCACTGATGAGGTAATTGCCAATGTTTCTTGAGATTTAAGTGACATCCTCTCTTGCCCCCTCTTTTTTTCTGAAATTGCTCCTATAGTGCTTAGCCTATAAATGAACTAAAAACAAAAAACGAACTAGAAAAACAACAAATTGAAAATGACCAATTAAATATCAAATTGGAAATCCTGAAAAACAAAAGAGAGATTAATAAAATTGAAATTAAGAACACCATTAAATTAATAAATAAAAAGACTAGTTTTATGTAAAAAATAAAATGAATAACCATTGGTTAATTTTATTTTTAAAAAAAGGAAGCCAAAGTATCAGTATCAAAAATGAAGAGAGTCAAATCAATACCAAATAAGTGAAAATTAAAGTAAGTATTAGAAGATAATTTCCCTAAAATATATGCCAAAAAATCTGACAAGCTAACTGAAATGGGTGAATATTCACAAAAATATAAATTCTCAACATTTAAAAAAGAGGAAGTAGTATACTTAAATAACTGTATATTAATATATATGTGTATGTATATGTATATACTGAATAGGCCATCAATGAATTATCTAAGAAAAAATTAGCAGGACAAAATTGATTCATAAGTTAATTCTACCAACTGTTTGAAGAACAATTAATTCTAATACATAATAATTCATTTGGAAAACTAGGGAAAAAAAGACACTATCAAAATACATGTATTAGACAAACACTGTTTTGATACCTAAAGTATGAAAAGTGCAAAAAGGAAAAGAAAACAATTTTGTGACAGAGAAAACAGAGTGAGAGGTTTCATGAATAAGAAGGATGGAAAAGGAAGACAGAGAAAAGTGGGAGATATACTTTTACCAGGAACATGACTGTGGAATACCAGGATGATAACTCCTATAATATCTTGGCAAGAGAGTAGCTCCAACTCCTGGAGCCAGGGAGTGACTCCATGACAAACCTTCTGTTTGCAGCATCATTTCTGCCTCCTCAGTCCTTTCTTTAGAAGAGTGAATAAATTCCCCTGTCTGTTTCCAAAGTTCAAAGTTCTGGATTGTTAGAAGGCAGACAGTGTATAAACATCCCTCTCCCCATAACATAACATTACATAAAGGCAACTGGAATATATTTTTGTGTAGCATTTGGTCATCTTGCTACGTGAGAGCCTAAGAAAGGGGACTTACATGAAGAACTACAATTTCTTGTTCAAACAACCAGGTTTCAATCTGTAGACTTGTTAAAAAGTCAACAGACATTTGTTAAAATGTTCACTTTGTGCCTGGCACTTTGCCAAGAGCTTGGGACACAAGTACAAGAAACAGAAAAATGGAATCAATGCCCTTAAGGAGCTTAATGTATAGTGGGGGAAGACATCCCCTAAAAAGCACAGAAAATGAGGAGAGGTTCAGGGAAAAGGTCCTCTTGGGTGTTGGGCATAGTATGGAAATCCAGAGATTCAGAAGCAGAACTGAGACAATGAAGGATGGTTGATCTGGAGACCTCTCTCAAAGTGAGGGTCTGGTAGGAACTCTCCAATGGCCAAGAGGACTCTAAAGGTTGTGGGAGGTTCCAGGCTAAAATGGTCAGTTTGTGGTTAGAAGGAATCTTCTGAAGGGGTGAGGAGAAAGAATATTTTTGGAAACAAAACACTTTTGGACTGGTGACTCCCTTCTTAGATCAGTTAGTTCTTTAAAGTGGGTCTCTTCTTGGTTAACGGGTCAAACTACTCCTGGATTCATTCTAAGATGTGGCTTGGCTACTACTATTGTTTCTGCTCTTAACCCTAAGTGATCAAGTGACCTATGATGAAACTTTCAACACTTTGGTACTTCAAAGTTCAAAAAATATTCTCTTCTATATCTACATATTTATTAAAAAATGCTGAAGAAAGAACAAAAAGCAAAAGAAAGAAGGGCAATATGGTTAGGTACATGGAGAATTGAGAACAAAGTACAAGGCAGGCTTCCTGGTTCTTGTTTAAGAACACAAAAATTTCAAAAACATCTTTCTGTGTGCCTGACTTTAATGGAGGGTGACGTGAAGTGGCCAGTGAAACTGGGTCCATCAAGCAGGAGGAGAATTTCTCTGCCTGCCAGCACTTCAACCTGTGAAACTTCAGAAGACAGTTTGGGCCGTGATGATTCAGAACTTCCTAGGTAGTGATTCCTACCACGGATCAATATTTCCCTTTCTCAGCCCTTCCTGGCATTTTGGCAAGAACACTAGTGAACTCATAGCTACTGTCCTCTTTATTCACCCAACTGGATACTTTGTGGCCCTAAACAGGAGACCTCCCACTGAAGAGCCTTTTCATCCTGGAAGGCCAGTTTGCCTCTGTCACCACCTCCACTGATTAATTGGTCAGTTGCTCCTAGAACCTCTAACACCTAACTTTCCAGCATTCTCCTCCACTATTCCTCTCACAGTTACCTACATGTTATGCCAAATCCCCACATTGAAGCCTCCTTTGATGTGTTTTCCCCACATACTTGGACATAAGTTTTTTGAGGTCAAGAACTTAAGTTATAGTGAATATATCTGTATGCCCAGTGTGTACCACTGTGCTGTTGTTGTTTGTCTTTTGTTCAAGAAGAGGACCGTGACATCAGGGAGGTAATTCCAGGACATGGAAGTGAACTGGAGTTAAGTGAGGGATATAGATCAGGACCACTGGAGATGACCCTGGATGCAGTGGGAGACCTCGACCTTTTTTAAGCTAAGGTCTTTAACAGGTCTCAGTTTGACTGAGGAAAAAGCCAATCAGTGATTAGGGCTAGGTAAGAAATGAGGCAGAGAATCACCTCTTTACCTAGTCAAAAAAATAGATCTGGGAGGGGAAGACCCTCATGGTTTCTGGTCAAAACAGAAACAATTGCTACTTACATTCAGTTGATAAAAATTTATTTCTTAGAAATAACTTAAATTGAGTATATAAATTATTTCTTTTCTGAAGGGACACATCACATATTTGACAAATCAGGCACAGATGCAGGAATGAGGCACATTTACCACCCAAATTGGAAGATCACTCTAAGTACAGATTTGGATGATGCTTGTTAGTACAGACTGCTAAAGGCAAGGACTAGAGGTTCATCCTTTTTGGGAAAATACACAAATCAATTTCAAAATAAAAAGGGAGAGATCACTTTCCCTTGAAATTTTTTGAGATGACGATCAGAGAAATCTTTCTTCCATCTAAAATCTTTGTAGTTCTATACAAATATAAAACATGAACTAGGAATATAGTGACCATGAGTTTGGCATATATTCGCTTTGTTCAAAAGCATCAGAATTAAACCATTATAGCACCACTTCTTCTAGAAGACAGAGTGGGTTCACTGATGGAAGGGACCGTTTCTCCAATTTTGTCAGAACAGTGCCTAGAACTTCTTGATAATTGTTTTTTGACTCACTGACACTGCACCAGAACAGATTATAGAGGATTTGCTGTTTTAAATACAAAGAACACATTGGAAGAAAATGAGTGACAGTATTGGGTTCCCTTACCTGTGGAACTTTATAAAGTTTGAGAATGGTGGCCATGGACATGGACAGTGTAGACGACATCCCTCCAATGACAGCCACTGAATTGGGATGACTGTCACAGCTATAGTTTGGAATAGTTGGACCCATCCCTGATAGCCACATCAAGGCGCTCTCCACTGCTAGTCTGTCATGGTGGAAGTTATTGAGCAAATGATAACCCAAGGTTATGTTTGGCAGCAAATGGGGATTGTTGTTGATCTCATCCACAGCAAATTGGAGAACAAGAAAATGTTGGTAATGTTTGCGCAATGCCCTAAAGTGGGAGGAAAAATATAAAGAGGCAGGCACTCTGTATGTGCAGAAAGAGCAAGGTGTCATAGTGGATGATATATTTGACATGGAGTCAGGAACTCTTGTCTTAAATCTTCCCCCTAACATTTACTAACAGTGTGGTCCTGGGTCAGTCATCGTGTCACCCTGAGTGTCAATGTCCACGTCTGTCAAATGAGAGACTTGGACTAATCATTTTCTAAAATCCTTTCGAACACGCATGCATACACACACAGACATGATGATGTGCTTTAGACATTAGAATATGTCTAGTCTTGCAATGCAAATGAAGAAAGCAGGCACTCTGATTTTTTGTCTTCTGCAAACAGAAAAAGTGGCTTCTAATTCTGAACTTGCAATTTGAAAATATTTTAATGGCCTCCTTGACCATGCAAAGTGTATTAGATAGGAATAGACAAATATATTTATAACCTTAACTTATAGATATATTGTAATGATTTTCAAGATTTTCTGTTGGGGTTTAAATGGAAAACATGTATTTAAAATATAGAATTTTCATGAAAATGCAATGGCTAACATTTTAGGATTCAAGGTGAAGTACTCATCACATCCTTTCTTAAATAACTACCTTAAGCTAAACCAGGAAGATTTTCCAAATTTAGAATTTTCAGGGCATTTTATTGGTCCTACAGTTCATCCTCCTATCTTATTCAGGTAAGAAAATAATGTTCCTCTCTTAGAAGCTGGATTACTGAGAATCAGAGAATCAATCAGTCAACACTTACTAAGCACCTACTATGTGCCAGGTACTGTGCTAATCAATGAGGATACAAAAAGCAACAAGAGAAAGTCCTGTCCTCAAGGAGATAACATCATAATGGGAAAGACAGCATGTAAACAGACACACATACACACACAGATAGACAGAAAGTCAGAGAGAGAGAGAGACAGAGAGAGAGAGAGACAGAGAGAGAGAGAGACTGAGACAGGGACAGAAAAAGAGATGAGAAAGCGATAGACAGAAGGACACACATACAGGCAGGCAGGAAACTATATATTTATGAGATATTTCCAAGCTTAAATTAGCAGACCTTGGCAACAGCTTGGATATGAGGGGAGAGGAATGGAGAAGAATGTAGGATTGCTCCAAGGTTGGGAGCCAGAAGGCATTGGAGGATAGTAGTAGGAAGACAGTTAAGGGGCAAAAGAGAATGATTTCCATTTGGGATGTACAGAACTTAAGCTGTCCAGTGGACATTTAATTCAAGATATCTGAAAGGCAGTTGGTGATATGAGATGTGAGGTCAGTAGCGAGTCAGGGCAAAGATAGGTAAATCTGAGAATCACCAGCATAGAGATGCTATGTAAATCATGGGAGTTGTTAAGATAAGCAAGTAAAGTCGTAGAGTGAGTAGAGATGAATGCCTGAGGGCCAGTTACAGTTAGACAGTGTGATCTGAAGGGAATCCAGCAAAGGAGCTGAAGGGAATCCAGAGAAGGAGCAGTAAGAAAAGAAGGAGGAGAACAGGGGAAACTTGGTTCCCAAAACCTAGAGAGAACAGAGCACCAAGGAGAAAAGCGTGATAAACAGTAGTAAAGGCTGCAGAGAAGACAATGAGAATGAGGAAGAGAAGTTAAATAGATGCTCTCAAACTCACAACTGAACAAACTGAAAGACAGAAACTGGGGTTCCCAATGAGCAAAAACTGAAATGATTAACAAGTGATTTCAATCAGCTTAAAAGCATTTATGAGGCCTCTACTAGAGTTCAGGCATTTGCAAGTCATGTGAGTTTAGAGACAAAAAGTTTAAAAAAAAACAGTCCTCAAAGAGATTACATTCTAGCCAGCGGAGAAAACATGTCCACATAGCAAGCAGTACATTAAATTAGAGACAAAGATGACAAAATATGATTTGGAGGATGTCACTAACAGCTCGGGGTGGGGAGGATGGGGATAATAAAGACTTCATGTCAAATGACAAATGAAAAGCGGAATTCTGTGGCATGGAAATGAGGAAAGATTGCATTCCTGGAAGGAGAGACAGTATTCCCCAAAGCACAGAACCAAGCGATGGAGTGTGGAGCATGTAGAATGGTGTGCACTCTTTGGCTTTATTAAAAAAATCATGAAAGATGGTAAAGGATAATAAATATAGATATTTGGATGGGGCCCAAGACATGAAGATGTTAAATGCTTGTGAAGTTTACCTTTCACCAGAGAGGTACCAGAATGTGATTCCAATTTAGCAAATACGCAAGGGATATGCCAAGTGTTGTACTTTCTGAAAATACCTTGGACTTCATTGGGGAGACCAGCAAATGCCAGAAAAGATGTGGAGGAGAAGAGCCATTAGGGGGTCATTTTAATGCTCATAGAAGAGGTGACCAATTCTTGTCAGGAAGTCATTGAGTGAGGGGAAAAAGGGGGACAAGTATATAAGGTTGCATTTTGATAGACATTATGAGTGTACAAATGATTGGATACATATCTTCATCAGACACCAGATTAAATGGAGAGAGAATGGGCTTTTATTAGTACATTGAATATAGAAAAAAGGGTTTTTTCAGGGTTTTTTCATGTATTTACATTGTAAGTTCATGTATGTGTGTGTATACTTCCCCCACATATATGTGTATGTATTTATATGTATCTACACATATATACACACACATATATGTGTGGTTATGTATTTATGTATGTATATGTGTGTATGCATGCGTATGTATATCTGTATATACACACAGATACATATATACATGTGTGTGTATATACACATCACCTTTTATGTTCATTATAACTACTAGGGATTTAACTAAAAGATTTTAAAATCTTGTGTGTTTCTACCTTCCATTTGATTGACTAGAAGTCACCTATACACATACAAACAAAAAATATACATTATGTACATAAAAATAATGCAGTGAAATCTTTGTGGTTTTGTTATAGTAACTGGAAAACTAAGGGAAAACTTCATGTAGAAAGTGGTACTCAAGATCACCTTTAAAAGAAGCAAAGGATTTTGAGTGTCCAAGTAACAAGTGTAATCATCTTCCAAGCACGGGCAATTACCTCTGCAAAGATATCATGGAAGGAAGTTTGATTTCACGTATGAGGTGCAGCAAGTATATCAGGTTGGATTCAGTGTGGATTACTTGAAGGGGAGTGTTGTGCAATAAGCCTGCAAAGGGTAATGAGGCCTGGGGCAGAGACTAAAAGCTATTGTAATTTAGCAAATGAGATCTTATTTCCTCTTACAAACATGGAGTACCCAGTGGTATTCTTTGGGCCTAAAGCAGAGTAATGATATGGGCACACACACCAAAGTTTTCAAAATGCTGCTCTGGCAGCTCTGTGAAGACTCAAATCATACATCACAAAGGTTAACCTCGATAAAATATATGATGAGGAGTCTTCTGCCTTTTTATTTAAAATCTCCATTTAGGAAGAGCCCACAATATCCAAGGGGAACCCATTCAAGATTTGCATAAGTTGAATTATTAGAAAGTGTTTCCTTCCATCAACTCTAAATGTGTCTAACCACGTCTCTTAGTTATGACCTGGAGAATTAATAAAAAAAAAAAAGTCTTCCAAATCAATAGGCTTAGGGCAATGATAAGAGTTATCGTGTTCCCCTGGGCTTTTTAAAACCATTCTGATTCATTCAAACTGATTTGCAGGTGACATTAACTTAAGGCCCAATTGCCATACTTCTTGCCCTTTTCCACTTCCTCTTCAACTTTTCCCATCATCTCCTGCAATGTTATGCCCAGAAAATAACATAAGAAATCAAATGTGGTCTGACTAATGTCTTGTACTGAAAGACCATCACATTCATAACAATCAAAATAGAAGAAAATTCCTCTCTTTAAATCACTGAACAGTTCACTAGAACTCTCAAATAATTTTTCTGATAGTAACCACACCTCAGTATTGGTATTTTTACGTTCCTGGTTTTGAAGGCAGAATAAAGAGTGAATTTATCCCTATTAAATTTCTCCTTAGAAACTGGTTCGGTGCCAGCCTTGAGCCTTCCGAGATTGTGTAGTGTCCTGAGTTTCTTATGGCATGTTTTATCAAACCCTCCTAGCTCTGTGTCATCTGCAAATTTGGCAAACCTCTCTTGTCCTTCACCAAGTCCTTGGAAAAGATGATGCTTGAATCATTTCATTTGAAATGACTGGGGTTCTTCCCAATGTACACAAAAAAATGAGGAATAACATTTTTTTTTAGCTTTTAAAAAAGAAAAAATCCTAAAAGTTAATACTTTTAAGATATACTTTCCTCATGTGATTGCTGTAATGCCTTTCCCATTCACAGAGTAGGAGTATGACCAGAAGAAAGTCAAGATGAAGAAATTCTGGCAGAAAAGAAGAAAACAACCAAGAATATTTAGGAGAACTTTGAGGGAAGAATAATCTATCATGCAAAATGGAGAAGAATTAAATGAAAGTAAGGGGAATAGCGATCAGAGAATTTCCATGCCCAGGTCTTAGCAAAACTCCACCTATTGGGTACATAGGACACATAGAGGGACCTAGAACTGTGGAACATTTCACATACCACCATTAGGAGATATCCATGAAGAGAGCCCTATGCTATTATCACTGACCTCATTGTAATGCTCTCTTAGGGACAATTCCCAAACCGGTCCAATCACTGTGTCCCCTCCTAAAATTTCAAAACCATTTTTAAGATATAGTAGGAATGGAAAAGAAAGAAAGCAAAGTAAAAGGTTTGGGGATAATAATGAGGATTGAAAAGATTGTATTGAATCTTAGCCTCTAAACCTTTCAAAGGAGCTGTCTCATTGCTCGGAGGAGGAATTATTTGCACAAATCATCATCACAAATATAGGCAACATTGCAATGATAGTAAATAAAACAAGTCTTGATTCCAGGGTCATTTTCCATTTGTTAATCCCAAGCTCATGGTCCGCACGTGGTGTATATCTGAGAGAAACTACCCTATAGTTTACATTATGTAGACAGAAAAGGATTGAAATCTCCATGCAATTAATGAATCACTGGTCTGATAGATATGTCAGTTGTGGTCATTGTAAACTTTATATTATTTGGTGTTTTAGATATATTTTAATATTATATTGATAGAACTCCAATATGGAGTCACAGATCACATGGTCATAAAGTCCCTCAGAGTTTATAAGCAAAGATAGACATTTTGCCTTTTCCCTGGTAACTCTGTCAGGCAGATGAGGCTTGCTGCTTTGGATTGGATGAATCTCTGGATGGACTGGAGTACTCTGAATTCATTCTCTTTCCTGGTGCCTAAGATAGTTAATGCTAAATCCTTCCCCCAGTTTATGGTATAAAGATGCAGAAACTCCCCCTACCCAAACCTCACTCAAGCCTAGCAGTGATAAGTAACCTCGAGAACTTCTTCCTCACATTTGGGTCCAATAAGGAATATTTGCTCCCATATTTGGCACCAATAACCAGTTGTAAACCAGCCCATTCTAAGTAAATACTGTTTTGCCACCTGCATCTCAATTTTCAGCGTATTTTCTCCATGATGTGTTTCCCTCTCTTCCTACTGGGGGATTTTTTCGTCTGTGGGTAAAAATCTCTGACTGTTTAAAATGCCATACATGGTGTGAATGGAGAGTCTCTAATTCTCTGCTTGCTGTACTACACATTGATAAAACCTTTAATTTATCAGCTTCCTGAGGACCAGGCTTCTAGAAATTTTCAAATCCAGGTCTTTGCTTTAAACAATGCTGTGATGCTAAATAAAACATAACCCTAGAAATACACAGTTATTCAGAAATATGGTTGACAATTTCATCAATAAGAAAAGTAAAAACAACCACTTACTGTGAGCTTGGAGCAGTCCAGACAGGAGGACGTTGGAAGAAAGCCTTATCGTTTAGTTGGGCTAACTTGAGATACAAGGAGAAGAAGCCCCCTATGACTAAGTCCCCTTCTTTTCTGTATGTGGGACTGTAGGCTCTTTCTATATGACAAGGGCTCTTCTCCATGTGATACTCAGAAAGAGAAAGCTGCAAAATCAGGATCACAAATAGCCTGGACAACAAGAGCCCCAGTTTCCCCAGGTCTATGGCCAACATCCCAGATCTCTAAAGAGCCAGTGCACTGTGAAATGACTGGGAGTTGTTCATGCAACTATAAGCACATTGTCAGGTGCTAAAGATTTGTCTTTCCCAATGGATGCTCAAACTTTGAACAGTCTGCCTCACTTGGAAAAGCAGAATGTGAGACATGAAGCAGGCCTCTGTTTAGGATGAAAGCAAAAGCTAGAAAGAGCAGGGCATATTTATGGGGCGTTTTTGCCTCTTGGATATTATTCTTGTTGTTCCCTATAGATGGATTAGGAAAGGAGAGTTATCTTCATGCCTCTTGGGTGCAAATCAATCAAATATGTTGACCAGAGTCTGAGAGTGAGGGTCTCTAGGGACTGTCCTGCCCAGAATCTCTGCACCTGCTTCCTTCATCTTGGAAATTTCAAAAATTTAAGCATTAAAAAAAAAAAGACGGTCGTGAATCTCCTTAACTGCTTTCTCTCTGGAGCCTTCACAGCTTCCATGGGTTCTGAGATGCCCATTGGACCCTCTGATCTCTCTCAAGCTCGGTGTCTTGGGCCTTCCAGAGTGCCTACTTCCGTTCTCCCCAAGCCAAATCTCTGCAGTGACTCAAAATTGCTAGATGTTTCATCAGTCAGAGGACAGTGTGACCTGACAAGGGCAGGGATTGTGAATGATAGTGACAAGGCCCAGGCCACCAAGTTCCTAGGCTGAGATGAATTTTACATTACCTTGCCTTGAAAACATTAACCACAGTGCTTCATATCATTTTTTCCCCTGACTACCTCAACTTTGGAAAATCGCAGTCATCAAAACCCATTCTCCAGAAGCTGTATTAATTGCTTTGTGTGTGTGTGTGTGTGTGTTTTTGTTCCAACACCTAAATGTGTCATGGAACATTTTTTTAAAATAAAATTCTATAACTCTATCCATTAAGACATACTGTTATAACTGCAGCAAGTTAAAATGAACATCAATAGCATAAGCTGCAATTTTTGTAGAATTTTTAAAGTTGCTGTTAATGTATGAAGTAAATCCAGTTTAGACTATATCTTCTTGTCGCGTGGAGTAAACTTTTTTTTTTTTGCATTCTAATTTTGAAGAATTTTTTTCAACTGAGTAAAGTTTTGTAGTTCCTATTCTAAGCTGAAAATTCTTTCTAATACCTTTTCCCATAGTTCACCTTTATTTCTGCAATTCTCCCATGATCTCTCTCATTTAATTTTTAAAATCATTTTAACTCCTTAAAAAGACTTAGCCCATCATACTTTAAACTAAGCTAATGGTAACACATGGCAATTCAAATTATTTGTAAAATGTTATATGTATTTCTAAGTATACATCTATATTGAGAAATGAAGGTAAATACTTAGGTTGGCTTCTTATCTGGAAAAACCTCAAAAATAGGTAAAGGAGGCAGGGGATTGAGAATTGATCTAGCTTTTGAAGAGGAAATAATTATATGGAGCTGGGAAATGTCACCACATATCTTTAATACATACATTTACATTTACATATACATATACATATGCATATATATATACTCATATACATATAGTCACATATAGATGTATTTATGGATGATAATCTTTTTTCTTTTGAGTGAACAGTAGCTGGGGCCTTCGGGGTTTAAATGTTACCCTTAGTGATTATAAATTCAGATTTCATTAAGTCAAAATCTGTTAAAGGAAATCAGAAATGTGGTCTGTGTGTTCTCCTATCAGGATAATTATAGTAAGTAATATAACCTAATATAAAAGACATTTACTATTTGGCATTAAAAAAAACCTTATTAGCTATGTGTGTGACCCCAGGCAAATTACCTTATGTCTCTTTAACTTCAGTTTGCTTTTCTGTAAGGGGATAATAATAGCACCCACAGCCCTGGGTCATTGTGAGGATCACGTGATTATAAAGTGCTTAAGAGAGTGCTTGGCATAGGGAATATACTATATTAAGGTTAACTGTTTTTATTATTTCTTTAATTAGATGTAATTGATTCATCCTTGATAACTTTATATGGGTTTTTAGATGTGATCAATATATAATGCCAATGTGAATGAGATGAATGATTTTCTGTGTAAGATAATTTGAAAACTTTTGTCTTAGGAAGATTCTAAAGTTGAAAAAAATTCTTTGAAAATTTGGATGCAAAAAAAATAAATAATGACTACATAAGACAAGGAGATATCCATTACTGTGGGCCATTGGAATGTGTCAATCTACTCCTCTTCCATCAGGGCCTTTGCCACATCTCCCCCACCCTATTCATTGTGTCCTCCATTGAAATGTAAATTCCTTGAGGTTAGGGAAAGCCTTTGGTTTTGTATTTGAATTGAGGATGCTTAAACCAGTTCTTGGCACGTAATGAATGTTTGTTTAATAAATATTTCTTCCTTCCTTCTTTCCTTCCTTCTTCATTCTTCTTTCTCCCATGCCTTTCTTTTTTCTTTCCTTCTCTCCCTTTCTCTTTCCTTTTTCTTACTGGCATAGAGCCATATTCTACAACAAAGCACTAAAAAGTGCCTTCAATTCAAGATTCTGCCACCCACTAAAGAGGGAGGAGAACATGGTGGAAAAAGCTCATTTCTAGGAAACAGACCATTTCCAGTCAAGTCATTAGTATATCTCTAGATTTCACTCCATTTTTGAACAAGTAATGCTGAAATAATTCATTTACCACAGAAAGCGCAACATTTTTTTTTTTAATTTTCTCGCAAGTCCTGTTTTTTGTGTGTTCATAAAGAATCCTGAATGTTTCTGGGAATCATTATGTTAGAGAGTATACACCATAATGAACTAATTAAACAGTTCACCTTGGCTGTATCTAAGTAAGAATCAGTCGATTTGATTGGTCAATCTTATTCTTGGGCTGACATTTGGAGCCTCTTGTAAGGATCACTGTGAAGGGTGAGGTGGGATTTATCAGATCACACAGACAAATGAAACTGGATAGATTCATATGTTTGCCATCAGCAGACGACATAACCATAAGATTTAAATTAAAAATGTCTAAATGCCATTGTCTTTCTTGGGGACACAAACTCAGGGCCTCTTTACGTAGCTGTAGGAGTCCAGATAATGGATACTCTTTGGTTCGATCGATAGGTCCCTTTGTGTAAAAAAAAAGAATTCTCCTGTCTCCATCCTATTGTTATTATTCAAATTTCACCATTTGATCTGGAATATTCCAAGATTCTCTTAATTATGAATAATTGAGATCATTATATAACTTAGTTGGAAAGAATTTGAAAATAAGATTGAAAAAAGGAAATCAGAGCCCTGTCTTACTCAGAGCAAAAATGAAGAGTAAGTGGATGCTAGAGCCCTGTCATGCTCATTTCTAGTGTCTGTGGGGAAGTTCCTGCTGCCAATGAAGAAACAACATATTCCAGAATACTTAACAGGCAAAGTGAGAGCTCATATTATTCACTGGCCCCTCACCTGAAGGAAATCTGGCCAATCTATGTCTTCTTCATTAATACTGAATCTCTGATCATGAGGGATTACCTCACCCACTTTCACCAGTATCTCATTCCAATCAAAGAAGTATTTGTAATTCAGGATATCATATGTCTCAATGGCCTTTCTGGCTCCATCCCCACATAACTCATCACTGGCACTATTGACAGGAGTGGTGCACTTTAGGAAGTGGTAGAGATAAAGGCAAGGACGGGAATTTGTTAATCCACAGGGAAAGAAGGATTCATGTCCATGCTCCAGGCTTTACTATCAACACAAAATAGGCTCTGAATTTGGAGTTTCCAAAAGTTGTCAGTCTTTTTTTTCTTTAAATCCTTGTTCTTAAATTCCTCTTAGAGCTCTGCACTCTTTTCTCCTTTTCCATAGCAAGCCATGGACAGTGGAAGAATGACAAAGCCAGTAAACAATTATGTGTTATAGATATTGAAATGACCTCAAAAGCCATTTTTTTATTCCTTTCACCAAATCAGGAATTTCTTCCAAATATCTCTGATGTTTTGCATGCCAGGGCCTTTTCTAAAACCTGCGGTCAAAGGGAACTCAGTACTTTCTACAAGCAGAAACTCAACATTTATTCCCCATTAGACAGTGAGGTCCTCAGAAACTGGGACTTTATTTTCCTTTATTTGCATTCCCAGATCTCAGCACATTTCTAAGCACATAGAGGGTGCTTAAGAAATGTGTACTGATGGGCTGATGTTTACTCCTTGTACAAAAATCTCTTTTAAAACATATCCAATGTAAGTCTCTGAAGTGGTTGATAAGGTAAACCTAGGTATAAAGGACAATTTGGCATTGATAATGATGCAATTCAAGGTAAAGAAGGAAAATCAATTGCAAATGATTAAGAGACTAAACAATTTGGAGAATCAGTAATGCAAAATAAATAGAAAGGAGAATAATTTCAGTGGAAGAAATCATGAAAGAAATGGCATAATGATAAACTGTAAGAAAATGAAACATTTACACAATCTGAGGAAACTCTGAGAATCAGAGCTTTCAACAAAAGCTAGAAAATTATTTTGGACACATGGGATCTGGATGTCATCATTCAATGGAAGATACTCCAAAAAAATTTCCCAGAGTGATTGAAAATGTGGAATTAGAAGGTTGAAAAGAGAAATAAAGTCTACATTCATTTCACTGAGGAACGTTGTGGTAACATTTCATTATTACAGGGAAAAATGTTTGGTTTTAAATCATTGAGGCCTGTCCAACTCTCATGACCCAATGGACGATAGCAAGCCTGGCCCTTCTATTTTCAACTGTATCTCAAAGTCTGTCTAAGATGGTTTCCATGACACTATTTTTCCATCTCATCCTCTGACATCCACTCTTCCATTTACCTTCAATCTTTTTCAACATCAAGGTCTTTTCCAATGAGTCCCATCTTCTCATTAAGTAACCAAAACATTTAAGCTTCAGCTTCAAGATTTGATATTCCAGTGAATAGTCTGAATTAATTTCTTCGAGTATTGACTGATTTGATCTCCTTGCTGACCAAGAGATTCTCAAAAGTCTTCTCCAGCACCACCATTCAAAAGGATCACTTCTGCAGCACTCATCTTTCCTTAGAGTCTAAATCTCACAGCCATGCATTGTTACTGAAAAAATTGTAACTTTGACTACACAGACCTTTGTCAGCAAAGTTTAATTCCAGTATTCATCACATACACTACTGTGGGCAAGAATATCTTAGAAGAAGTGGAATAACCCCTAAAGTAAATACAAGGATGAGAAAAGCAATACTAGGGTATCATTTCAAAAATGACAGAACATCTATTGGAATAAAAGGCAAAGCTCTCAGCATCATAATAATACAAGTCTATGCCTCAACCACTGATGCCAAAGAGGATAAAGTTTATCAGTTCTATGGAGACCTGCAGCATCTTTAACAATTAACACACAAAAAAGATATGACATTCATCATAAGGGATAGGAAGTCTAAAGTAGGAAATCAAAAGAGAATTAGAATAACAGGCAAATTTGGCATCATGGTTAAAAATGAAGAAGAAATTCATATAAGAAAACTAGCTTAGATTATACAAATTTTCTAACCTGGAACAATAAATAAAAAAAGTAAATAAAGTATAATATAGGAAAAGTCATATGAACATAGCTTTTAATACCATATTTCCTAGCTAGACAGACTATTTATGTCAGTATCTGGGCAAACTTGTGTAGTATGGGTGTGTGTATACATCTACATGAAAGTATATAAACCTTGAGAAGTCCAGGAATTCCAAAAAAATGGAGCAGAGCTTCCAAAAAACTTGGACATTCCTGGGACAAAGTGACTTTAACTTTCTTGAAGGCGTCCAAACAAAGAATTAGCAAGTCTTTTGTAAGGGGAAAATTATTGTGCTCCTTTTAAGGTGCCAGAGAAATATAGAGACAAAAACAAAGAATTGATCAGTATATCTTACAGGAAAGAATAAAAAGAACTTTGAAGAGAAAAGATGGAAGCATGGCTTGGAATATTTAGTGTGCCCTGTAAATAAGTATTACAAATTGAAGAAAATGGGGAAAGGGGGACAGCAGATAATCTTTAGGTCTCCTGGATAAATACAAGAAAGTCATTGAAATATTTATCATGCAGAGGCAGGAGGGCAGAGTAGAGGCAACAACCCAGCTGGATTCTCTCAGTGTTCTCCTGAAACATGCATCAAATCAAATTCTGGAGCAGCATCGCCAATGAGAGGTCACGAGGAGGCAATTTCTCAGCCCAAAACAGCTTACAAGGTTGGAAGGAGAGGTCTGTGACACCTTTTTGGTGCCTAAACCAAAAGGGACATTGTAAAAATAAAAGCCCTGGAGGCAGCTGCAGTAGCTTCAAGGACTCAGCCCAAAGGCTTTCCAGGGTAGAGAGGAACAGGAAACCTGGTCACAGTTCAAAAGGAGAGGGCAGTGTTTTTCCTTGTCATTGCAGAAGAACAGAGTTGCTTTCACATCCCAGACAAAGAGAGCAGTCACTACACTTCTCCCTGGAGAACAACACCTTAGAAGCACCAATAACATGTAGACCCTCAGAACTAGCTCTTAAAAGAACTGCATAAAAAGGCCTAGTCCTTGAGAAAGTTTCCCCTCTCCATCTACCCACGATCACAATACAATTTTGAATTAAAGTTCAAAATCAAGAAATAGTCTGGGAAAAGAAGCAAACAACACAAAAGAATCTGACTATAAAAAGCTCCTATAATGACGGAAAATATCAAGACACAAACTCAAAAGAAGACAACGATGTCAAAACAGTTACAAACAAAGCCTCAAATGAAAATTCAAATTAGACACAGTCATAACAAGAATAACGTAACAAAACAAAAGGTAGAGAAAGACATAAGAGTTTTAGAATAAAACCTGGATAAAAAATGAGTGTGATAAAAGAAAAACAGCTTGGCAAGAGGGGCACAAAATATAATAAAAGATATATAACCTTCTAAAACAAAATTAGGAGCAAAACCATGATGACAGAGTACAGGCAGGGGACTGTCTGATCTATCCCAAATTCCCCTCAAAATAACATAATAACAATACCTCAAAACAAATTCTGGAGTGGCAGAACCAAAAAAAGGAGTGAGTGAAACAAATTTCCAGCCCAAGACAACTTGAGATATTAGCAGGAAAGATCTGTCTTACTGGAGCGGGAGTGTAATGCAGAAAAGGCCATTCCTTCACAAGCCACCAGCTCTCCTCAAAAAGTCAATACCCACGACAGGCTCCTAAGTTTAATGTTATTGACACATTTTTTTTTTTTACCATTTCTTTGTTTCTTGACGATCATTTTTCTTTCTAGAGAACCAACAATACAATAAAACAAGCCTTGATTTATAGCAAAAAAAAATTAAGTAAAAGAATCTATTCTAGAAGTTTACCAGCATTCAAAGATGAGTGTGCTAACCAATAGTTAATATTAGTAGTAGTTGTCAGAGTAGTACTTGTAGTAGTTGCCTTGGTAATAGTAGTAGTAGGAATAGAAGTAGTAGAAATATTGGTATTTATATTATTATTATGTAATTCTACATTTTGACTTATATTTCACATTATAAATCTAATATAATTACATGATATGACACCATTAGTAATTATTTTATAAATGACAAGTATAAAAATAATTGTCTTGTTTAGTAAAATAAGCATTTATACTTAATATGAACCAGACACTGTGCTAGGTAATTCACAAATATGATTTACTTTTATCCTCACAACAAACCTCAGAGGTAGGTATAGTTATTGTCACCATATTATAGTAGAGGAAGCTGAGACAAATAGATTTAAATGAATTGCCCAAGATCACATAGCTCTTAGGTGTCTGAGGCTAAATTTTAATTGAGGTCTTCCTGACTCTATACCCAGCGTTAAGTCAATTACCAGAGTTGCCTGGTTATTAAAAGAGAAACAACAACAACAAAATCTTAAATGAATAAAACAGCCAGTTCACAGAAGGCTAGTGCTTCTCCCTTGGATTTATGAGCACAGACCCGAAGTTCCTAAGGCCCTCAGAAAATACACTTGGTTCTTGGGCTACATTTATCTTTGCTCTGGTCTGACTTTCCTCTACCAGTCTGTTTATTGAGCTCATTTTCTAACTGAGAGATTGGTTACAGGGATCTCATTATCTGATTCACGCCCAGACCAAACAACTACTTATCTAGTGTTTTATTTATCTGTTTTTTATATTCTATTGACAAAGTCTTTCAGAGTGGAAGAAAAAAACAAAGAAATAATAATTGAACGGAAATTTTTTTTTTGGCTTTTTGGTGAGGCAATCAGGGTTAAATGACTTGCCCAGGGTCACACAGCTAGTAATTGTCATATGTCTGAGACTGGATTTGAACTCATGTCCTCCTGACTTCAAGGCCGGAGCTCTATACACTGCGCCACCTAGCTGCCCCTAGAACAGAGATTTTTCTATTGTCAATTATCATTTTTCCATTCACCCAGAGTTCCATTCTTGTCTATTCTTCAACTACTGTCTTTCAAACATTCTAAAATCTGCATAAAGTAACAATAATAATCTTTTCTATTAACCTCATTTCCTTACCAAAGTCAGATAATTCTGATATTTGGTTCTCTTGGAACTATCCCTACAGGAGTATTTCATGTTTTGTCTTGGTAATCTGTTACATGCCTATTATTTCTTCTCCTGTATACATGATGTCTACATCTGACTTGGTGATTGAGTTTTTGGGGACTGATCCTTGCCATATACAAGTAAATCCTCTTTTTCTTCCTCTTTGGGATCATTTCTCTTTTTGACTATTGAATTGCTATCTTGGAACGTCCTGTCTATCCCAGGTTGAATGATCTTCTAGAACTTCAAATCATAGACATTTTCTCATTAACTGGTTTGGAATATGCTTTCCAAATCTAGACTCCTGATCATTCTGTAATCAGAGGTCCTCTGTTGTAATATAAACTCTACTAGGCTACAATCTCTCCCTATGTGCCCAGTTTCCCAACATTTCCACCACAGCAACCAGTTCCTTCAAACACTAAGAATCACATCTAGGTTACAGTTGCCAATAACAGATTCCTCTGCATTTTAAAACTGAATGCATCATTGAAGCAAGTGTACCCATGTGCAAATATCAATTCTGCTGCTCAACTATAGATGTTGATAGAAGTTGAAATTGATGAATTAGAAATCCCACAAAACACCTTGGTGTTTGCAATGTCATGACCCAGGCTACTGTAAGGGCTCTAAATTGGAAGAGATTTAATGAAACTCTCCTGCCACATAGACTCATCCCCAAAGAGATGTGTAAAAGAAAGAACATCAACAACCTCACCAAGGTTGCTATCGCAAAGTTGAAATAAATGCCTATTATCTGAGCTAATTTCATTGTTTTCACCCAGAATTCAATGTAATCACAAAAAAAAAATAATAAGAGAGTAAGAGGTAGTATTGAAGTCTCAGGTCATTGCTGTACCATCTGTAGAATAGATATGTAACAAATGAATGTGGTAAGTGTCATGTGGTAATCCCAAGTGGAAGAGAAATGTTACCTTCCAAGAAAGATCTGGGTTTCTTCCAATTTTTGATGTCTCTTTTGCCTCAGACTGGAGCATTTGATGGAGAGCATGAGCCACTAAATATACTGCATTGTAAACATTAGAACTCAGTTCCATAATGATCTTGTCAAATTCTTGAAAAAATACATCTCTTGAGGAAAGACCTTCTGGGCATATTGCATATGATATGTCTACACGACTTTTTTCCTAAAAATTTGCAATTAAAGACTGACTCAAAGAATGTCTTTAGGAAAATGTCCTCACAGTTAACCCTGGGATTCAGACTTAGAAAATCTGTGAAACCAGGAATCTTCATCTGAGAATGAGAAAATAGTATGGTACCATGAAAATGAGTAAGCAGTTGCAACCTAGTATCAAAAGAAAAATCCCAAGCAGTGGAGGCAACAAATATCTTCCCATAAACTACATAAACAACAAATGAATTAGCAAGTTTTTGAAGAGAGTCTGTATCTCTATAGATGAAAGTCACATTTGATGATGATACAGTGATCCTAGAAGAAAGTTTATAATATTCATAAATGTCAAAGTTTGGGGGCACTCTTTCTTTAAAAGCTACACACAGAACATTCCTGACCATCTCCTCTTTAAGATCACTGAAGAAATTTTCCCCTTTCACATTATCTGAGAGAACCAGTCCCACCCAAGTCCAGTCAAAATGGAGCATCAGTTGGATGAATGTGTGGTGATTAGTGGAATCCCTTCCACCCATCTGAAAGACATATGGATACTGGATCTTATCAGTCAGGAGAAGATCAAATAAGCCATAGGTGGTCTAAATGAAAAAGAAAGAAGACTGAAACGGTGATTTAAGCTCCTTCAGAGAAGGAATTTGTCCTTTACATTTGTATATCAAGTAACTATCACTGGTTTACCCAGAGCAGGTAATGAATAAATACTTGTTAATTTTAATTTATAGTTTCCGGTCACAAAATTACACTATTATGGAATGTAACAATGTGAAGGAAATTCTAATATGGTAACTGATCAAGAATTCTTTCTCCAATGTCTCCATCAAGCAAGTACTAAGTCTCTGCTTGAAATATTTTAATGATGGAAAACACAGTTCCCTCCAAAAACCATCCCTCTTTTAGACAACACTACTGATTAGAACCTTTTTTCTTAACTTTGTAATTACATCAACCTCTTTAAAACATTGACTCATTGGTTCTACTTCTTTCATGTTGATTCAAGTAGAATATTCTTTTTTTAATGTTAATATGTGTTTTTCTTTTTTTCCTTTAATTAAAAAAATATATATATTTTTTTAGTTTTCAACATTCACTTCCTTGAGATTTTGAGTTCCAAATTTTCTCCCAATCTCTCCCTTCCTTCTACCCGAAGACAGGTTCTACATACACATTCATACTGAAACTATTTTCATGTTAGCCATGTTGTAAAGAAGAATTAGAACCAATGAGAGAAAGCACAATAAAAAACAAACAACAAACAAACAAAGTGATTAAATAATGTGTGTCAATCTCCCTTCAGACTCCATAGTTCTTTTTCTGGATATGGACAGTGTTTTGCATCATGAGTCCTTTTGAGTTGTCTTGGAGCCATTGCTGAGAGGAAATGAGCCTGTCAAAGCTAATCATTGCATATTGTGGTTGTTACTGTGTACAATGTTCTACTGGTTCTGCTCACTTCAGTCACCATCAGTTCATTTAAGTTTTTCCAGGTTTTCCTGAAGTCTGCCTGCTCATCATATCTTATAGCACAACAGTATTCCATTACATGTGGGTCCTTTTCCCATTTGTATTATCTCTTTAGGATATAGACCTAGAAGTGGTATTAATGGGTCAAAGGGTATGCACAATTTTATAGACCTTTTGGCATAGTTCCAAATTGTTCTCCAGAATGGTTGGATCAGTTCACAACTCCACCACCAGTGCATTAGTTTTCTACTTTTTTCACATCTTCTCCAACATTTATCATTTTCCTATTTTGTCATGTTAGCCAATCTGATAGGTGAGATGTGGTACCTCAGAGTTGTTTTGATTTGCATTTCTCTGATCCATTGTGATTTAGAGCATTCTTTTCACATGATTATAGATAGCTTTAATGTCTTCATCTGAAAACTGCATGTTCCTATCCTTTGATCATTTATCAATTGGGGAATGACACGTATTCTTATAAATTTGACTCAATTCTCTATATGTTTTAGAAATGAGGCCTTTATCAGAGACACTGGTTGTAAAAATTCTTTCCCAGTTTTCTCCTTCCCTCCCAATCTTAGTTGCGTTGGCTTTTTTTGTGCAAATTTTTTTCAATTTAATGTAATCAAAATGATCCATTTTGCATTTCATAATGTTCACTATCTCTTGTTTGGTTATAAATTCTTCCTTTCTCCACAAATCTGACAGAAAAAATGATTCTTTGCTCTCACAGTTTGGCTATACTATCAGCTTTTTAATCTAAATTGTGTATCATTTTGATTTTATTTTGGCATATGGTGCAAATGATGGTCTATGCCTAGTTTCTGCCATACTATTTTCCAGTTTTCCTAGCTGTTTTTGTCAAATAGTGAGTTTTTCTTTGCCTACTCTAATTCCTTCAATTTATTTTTCTTCTCCTATTGCTAAAGCTAACATTTCTAGTACAATTTTGAATAACAGTGGTGGTAATAGACATTCTTGTTTCATCTCTGATCTTATTGGATATGCTTCTAGCTTATCCTCATTACTTATAATGCTTGCTGGTGGTTTAGGTAGATGCTATTTATCATTTAAAGGAAGACATCATTTATTACTGTGTTCTCCAGGTTTTTTTTCTAAATGGGAATGGATGTTGTATTTTGTCAAAAGCTTTTTTCTGCATCTGTTGAGACAATCATATGGTTTCTGTAAGTTTTGTTGTTGATATAGTCAACTGAGCTGATGGTTTTCCTAATATTAAACCAGTTCTGCATTCCTGGTATAAATCCTACCTGGTCCTAATGTATTATTTTCATGATAAGTCACTGGAATCTTTTTGCTAACATTTTGTTTAAAATTTTTGCATCTATATTCATTAGGGAAATTGTTCTATAATTTTCTTTCTCTGTTTTGACTTTTCCCAGATTAGGTATCAGTACCATATTTGTATCATAAAAAGAATTTCATAGGACTCCTTCTTTGCCTATTTTCCCATATAGTCTATATAGTGTTGGAATTAATTGTTCTTTAAATGGTTGATAGAATTCACTTGTAAATCCATTTGGCCCTGAAGATTTTTTTCCTGGGGAGTTCATTTATGGCTTATTCAATTTCTTTTTCTGAAGTGGGGTTATTTAAATATTTTTTTCTTCTTCCTTTAATCTGGGCAATTTATATTTTTGTAAATATTCATCCATTGGGGAAAAAAAACCTCTCAATTATTGTTTCAATTTCCTCTTCATTGGTGATAAATTCATGCATTTCACTTTTGATGCTAGTAACTTGGCTTCCTTTTTTGTTTTAAAATCAAATTAACTAAAGGTTTATCTATTTTATTGTTTTTTTTTAAATAAAAGCAGCTCTTAGTTTTTTTTATTAGTTCAATAATTTTCTTAATTTCAATTTTATTGGTCTCTCCTTTGGGTTTCAGTATTTCTAATATGATATTTAATTGGGGATTTTTAATTTTTTCTTATTCTAGTATTTTTATTTGCATGCCCAATTCCTTAATCTCCTCTTTCACTGTTTCATTCATGTAAGTATTTAGAGATATAAAACTTCTACTAAGAACTGCTTCTGCTGTATCCCACAGGTTTTGGTATATTGTCTCATTATTTTCATTCATTCTCTTGCATGAAGCTATTAATTATTTCTATGATTTGTTGTTTGACCCAGTCATTCTGGTTTTTTTTTTTGTTTTGTTTTGTTTTTTTGGTGAGGCAGTTGGGGTTAAGTGGCTTCCCCAGGGTCACACAGCTAGTATGTGTCTGAGGCCAGATTTGAACTCAGGTCCTCCTGACTCTAAGGCTGGTGCTGTATCTACTGCGCCACCTAGCTGCCCCCTATCCAGTCATTATTTAGAATTAAATTATTTAGTTTCCAATAATTTTTAGTCCATCTTCCCATGGCTTTTTATTACATTTAATTTTTATTGCATCATTTTCAGAAAAGGATGTGTTCAATATTTTTGCCTTTCTGCATTAGAGTGTGAGGTTTTTATGCCCTAGAACATGGTCAGTTTTTGTGTAGGTGCCACATACCACTGAGATAAAGGTATATTCCTTTCTATCCCTATTCCATTTTCTCCAGAGGTCTATCATATCTAACTTTCTAAAATTCTGTTCACCTCCTTAACTTCTTTCTTATTTATTTTGTGATTAGATTTATTTAGTTCGGAAAGGGGGAGGTTGCCGTCCCCACTAGTACAGTTTTGCTATTTCTTCTTCTAACTCCCTGAATTTCTCCTTTAAGAATTTGGATGCTGTACCACTTGGTGCATATATGTTTAGCAATGATATTACTTCTTTGTCTATGGTGCCTTTTAGCAGGATGTAGTTTCCTTCCTTATCTCTTTTAACTAGCTCTATTTTTGCTTTTGCTTTGTCTGAGATCAGGATAGCTACCCCTGCTTTTTTTTTTCTTTCTTACTTCAGCTGAAGTATAATAGATTCTACTCCAACCTTTTACCTTTACCCTATGGGTATCCCACTGTTTCAAATATGTTTCTTGTAGATAGCATATTGTAGGATTATGATTTTCAATCCATTCTGCTATCAGCTTCCATTTTATGGGAGAGTTCATCCCATTCACATTCACAGTTATGATTACTCTCTGTGTCTTTCATTCCATCCTGTATCTCCCCCTTACTTTATGCTTTTCTTCCTCCTTTCTCCCTTTCTCTCCTCTCCAGTGTTTTGCTTTTGATTACCCTCTTCCTTAATCTGCCCTCCCTTCAATCAGCCCCCATCCTTTTCTTTCCCTTTTCTCTTACTACTTCTTCCCTCCCTTCTATCCTCACTCCCTTTTCTTTTCCCCTTTCCCCTCCTACTGCCTATAGGGCAAATTAGATTTCTACACCTAACTGAGTATGTTATTCCCTCCTTGAGCCAGATTGGATAAGAGTAACATTCAAACAATGTTCATCTCCTGCCCTTCTTTCCCTCTACTGCACAGGAGTCTTCATCTTTCCACTCTAAAAGAAAAATTCAATACTTTAGAGAACTGATTTGCTGATGTGCCCATTCGAAAACAGGAAAAATGGGTGGCCAACTGAGGTTCTGCTCTTTGAAGCCTGCACAGATATTCTCTACTGCTCATATGACACATGCAAGACAGCACCTTTGCAAGAAAATTTGGGATAGAATAACTCATTGGCTCCTAAAATGAGGATGATATGATAAGATGGATTACATCGGCCATTTAGAATTCCCCCCACCCCCGCCACCTCAGGTGCTGATTTAGGGAAGAAGGGCTGAGAGACTAAAGACATGAGGAAGAACAAAGGGCTGTTCTTTTTTGCCTCACCCCGAACCTGCCATGTGAGCCTGAGCATACAGTACCTGAAGTCACTCTGATCTTAGTTGAATGAGAACCTAGAGATGGAATTGAGCAGATTACAACATGGTGAGATTCAGATAATTAGAAGAACCCTTAGAGGACCCCTGGGAACACAGTCTTTGAGTGAGAACACCAAAGTCTGGAGGCACAACAGATGATTCCAATATATCTCCAGAGCACCAGGTCAGCAAACTGCTTGATCTAAACAAGCAGAAAATTGCCCCATGCCTGAGAACACCAACTCCTATGAAGAGCCAGTTCAGATGAGCCAGGGAGTGACTCCATGACTAGCCTTCTGTTTGCAGAACCACTTCTACCTCCTCAGTTTTTCCTGTAGAAGAATGAATAAATCATTCTGTCTGTTTCCAGAGTTCCCAGAGTTCCCAGAGTTGGGTCATTAGAAGGCAGATAGTGTATGAACAGCCCTCTCCCCACAGCATCACATTACATAAAGGCAACTGGAACATATTTTTGTGTAGCATTTGGTCATTTTGCTGCATGAGAGCATAAGAAAGGGGACCCACTTGAAGAATTACCATTTCTGGTTCAAATAACCAGATTTAAATCTGTAGACTTGTTAAAAAGTCAACAGACATTTGTTAGAATGCTCACTTTGCGCCTGGCCCTGTGCCAAGAGCTTGGGACACAAGTCCAAGAGACAGAAAAATTGAATCAATGACCTTAAGTAGCTTATCATATTATGAAGGAATACAACCCCTAAAAGCACAGAAAAATGAGGAGATGAGCAGGGAGAAGATCCTCTTGGGTATTAGGCATAGTGTGGAAATCCAGAGATTCAGAAGCAGAGCTGAGACAATGAAGGATGGTTGACCTGGAGACCTTTCTCAAAGTGCAGGTCTGTCAGGAAGTCTCCAATGGCCAAAAGGACTCTAATGGTTGTGGAAAGTTCCAGCGTCAAAAGGCCACTTTGTGGTTAGAAGGAATCTTCTAAAGGGAAGAGTAGAAAGACTATTTTTAGACACAAAACATTTTTGGACTGGTTACTGCCTTATTTAGATCAGCTAACTCTTTGAAGTGGGTCTCTTCTTGGTTAACAGGTCAAGGCACTGCTGGATTACCTCCAAGATATGACTTGGCTGCTTCTCTTGTCTCTGCTACCACCTCTAAGGGATGAAGGGACCAGTGATGAAGCTTTCAATCTTTCAATACTTAAAAGTTCAAAAACTATTGTATCCTACGTCTAAATATTCACAAATGCTAAAGAAAGGATGAAAAGAAAAAGAAAGCAGCGCAATATGTTTAGGTACATGAAGAATTGAGAACCAAGTACAAGATAGGCTTCCTCCTTTTCCTTTAAGAACACAAGAATTTCAAGAACTGATTTCTTTGTATCCCTGACTTTAATGGAGGGTGAAGCAGAGTGGCCAATGAGACCAGGTCCATCAAGCATGAAGGAGACTTTCTCTGCCAGCTACCATTTCAACCTGTGAAACTTTGGAGGACAGTTGGGGCCTTGATGATTCAGAACTTCTTAGGAAGTGAGTCATACCAAGGATCAGTATTTCCCTCTCTCAACCCTTCCTGGCATTTTGGCAAGAACACTAATGAGCTCATAGTTGCTGTCCTCTTTTATCCTCCCAAACCAATTCTTTGTTGACCTAAACAGGGAATGCCCCACTATAACTAAAGAGCCTTCTCATCCAGAAAGGTCATTTTGCTTCTGTAACTACTTTCACTGGTTGGTCATAACCTCCTAGACCTCTTATACCTAACTTTCCTGAGTTCTTCTCTACCACTCTTCTCACAAATATATACATCTTATGCAAAATCCCTACCTTGAAGCCTTCTTTTGATATGTTATTCCCCTCATACTAGGATATGTTTTTTGAGGTCAAGAACTGCAGCTATAATGAATATATCTGTATGCCCAGTGTGTACCATAAGTGTAGTTGTTGTTTGTCCTTTGTTCTGGGAGAGGACCATGGCATCAGGGAAGTGATTCCATGACATGCAAGTGAATTGGATCTAAGTGAGGGAGAGCTGTACAAAATCACTAGCCTCACTTTCTTCTTGGGAGCCACCTGGGTCCAATGGCAAGGTATAGATCAGGACCACTAGAGATAGCCATGGATGCAATGGAGGAACTTTGTCTTTTTCAGGCTAAGGTCTTTCACAGGTCTCAGTTGGAGTGAGGAAATGCCCATTCAGTGATTAAGGTTAGGCGAGAAATGAGGCAGAGAATGTCCTCTTTACCAGTACAAAAATTAGATCTGAGAGGGGAAGATTGTCAGGGTTTCTGACCGAAACAGAACTAATTGCCATTTACATTCACTTGATAAAATTTTATTTCTTAGAAATAAATTAATATGTAACTTATTTCTGTTCTGAAGGAACCCATTATTTTTTTCGTCAAATCAGCCACAGAAGCAGGAAGAATGCAAATTTTCATCCTAAACTGAAAGATCACTCTACACACAGAATTTTTTTTTTTAGCTTTTAAAAAGGAACAACCCCCAAAGTTAATACTTTTAAGATACATTTTACTCATATGATAGTTGCAGTACCTTCTCCATTCACAGAGTATGTATGTGATCAGAATAAAGACAAGATGAAGAAATTCTGGCAGAAAAGAAGAAAATAACCAAGAATATTGAATTAGAGGAAGTATTGAGAAGGAGAACTCTGAGGGAAGAATAACTTGCCATGGAAACTGGAAAAGAATAAAATGAGAGTAAGGGAAATAGTTGTCAGAGATTTCCCATGTCCAGGTCTCAGCAAAACTCCACCTGCTGGTTTCATAAGACACACAGAAGGAACCAGAAATATTGAACATTTCACATACCTCACTTTGGAGATATCCTGAAAGAGAGCCCTATGCAATCATCACTGACTTCATTGTAATTCCCTCCAAAGGACAATTCTCAAATCAGGTCCAATCACTATGTACCCCTCTAAAATTTGAAAAACATGTTTAAGAAATAGTAGGAAAGGAAAGGAAAGAAAGCAAAGTAAAGGGATTTGGAGCAATAATGAAGATTGAAAGGATTGTATTGAATCCCAGTCTCTAAACCTTCAAAAGGAGCAATCTCTTTACTCAAAGGAGAAATTATTTACAGAAATGATCATCTCAAATATAGGCAACATTGCAATGATAGTAAATAAAACAATTCTTGATTCCAGGGTCATTTTTAATTTGTTAATCCCTTGCTCATGGCCTGCACATGGTGTATATTTGAGAGAAATTTCCCTCTAGTTCATATTATATAGGCATAAAAGGATTGAAAACTCAGTACAATTAATAAATTGTGTCAGTGGTCTGATAGACATGGCTCTTGTGGTCATGGTAAACTTTATATTATTTGGTGTTTCAGATGTATTTGAATGTTATACTTATAATGATAGAACTCCAATATGGAGTCACTTTGATCAAGTGGACTGAAAACTCCTCAAAGTTTATAAGCAAAAATATGCATTTTGCCTTTTCCCCAGGTAACTCTCTGTCAGGCAGATGAAGCTTGATGCTTTGGATTGGATGAAACTCTGGATGGACTGGAGTACTCTGAATTTGTTCTCTTTCCTGGTACCCAAGATAGTTATCATTAGATCCTTCCCCCAGTTTATTCTATAAAGATGCAGAAACTTCCTCTACACAAACCTCACTTAAGCCTAGCAGTGGTAAGTGTCCTCTAGAACTTCTTCACATATAGATCCAGTAAGGAATATTTCCTCCCATATTTGGCACCAATAACTGGTTGTCAACCAGCCCATTCTTAGGAAGTATAGTATTGCCACCTGACCCCAACTTTGAGTGTATTTCCTCCCCGATATGTCTCCCACATTCTTGTAATGGATGAGTTTTTTCATCTGTTGGAGGAATCTCTGAATATTTAAAATGCCATACAGGGTATGTATGGATAGTCCCTATTTGTCTGCTTGCTGCTCTGCACATTAATAAAACCTTTAATCAGCTTCCTGAGGACCAGGCTTCTAGAAATAGTCAAACTCAGGTCTTTGTTTCAAACAGTGCTGTGAGGGTAAATAAACATGACTCTAGCAACAAACCAGTCGGTCAGAAATATGGATGACTATTTCATCAATCAGAAAAATAAAAACAACCATTTACTGTTGTCCTGGAACAGTCCAGAGGGAAGGACTTTGGAAGAAAATCTTATGACATATTTGCTTTGACTTCCAATACAAGGAGAAGAAACCCCCTATGACTAGGTCCCCTTCTTTTCTATATATGGGACCATAGGCTCTTTCTATGTGGCAAAGACTCTTCTCCATGTGATACTCAAAATGAGAAAACTGCAAACAGGATCACAAATAAACTTGAGAACAAGAGCCTCAGTTTCCCCAGGCCCACGGCCAACATCCCATATCTCTAAAGAGCCAGGGAGTAGGGCACTGTAAGTTGATTGGGAGTTGTTTTTCATGCATTTGTAGGCGTGTTCTCTGTTGCTAAAGATTTTTCTTTCCTAACGGATGCTCAGATTTTTAACAGTCCCTCTCACTTGGAAAAGCAGAATGTGAGACATGAAGCAGGACTTTGTTTAAGACAAAGGCAAAAGCTAGTAAGAGCAGGGCATATTTATGGGGCATTTGTGCCTCCTGGCTATTATTCTCTGTGTTCCCTGTGGATGGAGTAGGAAAGGAGGGCCATCTTCATGCCTCTTGGGTGCAAGTCGAGCAAATAGGTTGACCAGAGTCTGAGAGTGAGGGTCTCTAGGGACTGTCCTGCCCAGAATCTCTGCACCTGCTTCCTTCATCTTGGAAACTTCCAAAACTTAAGCATAGGAAGAGATGTTTGGAAATAATCTTCCACACCTTCTGCCCCTGGAGGCTTCACACCTTCCATGAGATATCCACAAGACTCTGATCTCTGTCAAGGTAGGTGTCTTGGGCCTTCCAAAGAACTATTTCCATTCTCCCCAAGCCAAATCTCTACAGTGACTGCACTCTACAGCCCAGAACACTCTGGGTAGATTCTCCTTCATGAACTGAGTTGCCCTAGACTTCAATGGGGGGATTCCAAGGGCATAAGTCTAGTGCTTTATGGCTAGAATTCTCCTTGATCAAATTCTGCTTACACTTTAAAGAGAAATGAGGTCTTCTACATGGGTGGGGAAGATTTGGGGCAATTTTATCAAACAGTAGACAGGGGGGTAGGGTGGGCCTTGAAAAAGAAATAAAAGAAAAAGAAAAAAACTGGATCCCCAATTAATAATTGGTTATTAATATAATAGAAAACTAATCACTTTTCTCATACCACAACTGTCACACTTGAATTGGGGTCAAGTCAGACTCTTTGCTCTCATCCTCACTAAGCCAACATCACAGTTAAATAATTTTTCTGTAATAAATATTTATCATTTCCTGATACTGCTGTCACTAAAGGTAAGACTGACAACACCCCAGTCTTTCAATGGTCTCTCCCCTGTGGGTTTTCCCTCCATAGATTGTGATCACAGCCCTCAGATGCCCATCCTGGGAGACTCCTGTCTCTATCTTCCCATCAATTTCCCACTGGTCACCTCTCCTCATCATGTAGCTTTTCCCTAATTTCTCCCAGCATCACAAACATACCAATGAAGCAAACGAGCACTTCATCAGTCACCACTACTCCTACCATGTGATTATGCACCTTATGTTTTACCCATGCACTTAATGAATGATGATCTTTTCATTTTTTTTTCTTCATGAGTCTTTTATTATAGTATACTGACATCTGGAAACACCTGTTTAAAAAGATGTTTTTAATCATCTCACCCTTTTCATTAAGTAGTTGGAGTTTACCTTTTAATGTTATGTCAACCCAATCAATGTTGTGAGTCTATGTGAATTAACTAGTTGGCACCAATTTCATTTGGAGCCTGGGATTAGCTGCAGACATAACGGACCATGGAATGTCATTGTATCCGCAGTGCCTAGCACAGGGCTTTGCACATGATAACTGATTCACAAATGCTGGTTGACTGATTCCTCTCAAGAGCATGAGTCCAGATATGGATCTATGCACAAAATATTGTTCTCTGTCTCACTTTTCATGGCATTTGGGCTATTTAAAAATAATGAAATAAAATATTCTTTTAAAACACAAAAGCCATTCTGAACTGATCATATGTATAAAAAACAGGCAACAAGAAAAGTTTGCCCCGGGTCTTGGTTTAACGAACTTTGCACCAAGACATTGTGACAATGCATGGAATATAAGACTCACGTGAGATACGAGGGATAACATGTGGAACACAAAAAATGTGGGAACAGCCTTTGTATGAGGAATGGATACAACAAAATGGGGAAAACAGCAGGAGGAATTGCAGCCGAGGGTCCCACAACAATCCTTCACCTAAATATTTGGAAAATGCAACGAACCTTGTCCTGATCAACAAATCCTGAGCAGATCAGGGTCAGGCACTTTTTCAGCCCAGCTGGGCAGAAAGAGATAGAAAAAGTGGATCTATGGACAAGATAAACAGAAGGGTGTGTGGCTCTTAGAATTGGGGCTACACCCTTGGTCATGCCACTGGGAACATTCAGTGCAGCCACTGATAAAGGCCTGAGGCTGTCTACCAGAGCAAGGAGAGGCCCCAGGCCCATAGGATGCATTCAGCTTTGGCAATTAAGAAGGAACTTCTACTAGCTGATAGCCCTGCTGCTTACTGCCCTATTTTCTATCACTAGTTTTCCATTCAGGGGAGACTAATGGACAGACTTTTGTCTAAGCATGTCCTTCTAAAGGAAGCCATAGTCTTAGGCCTTTGGCTAAGTAACTACCGAGTAGGGAGCCAGTTCTGAAGCAAGAATTAACTGTATGACTCTGGCCTCAGGAGTTGGGCAGGTTTGAGTTTCTGGATCCAGTCTAGTCTAAAAACTATAGTGTAAAAACCAGAGTATGAAATGAACCCACAGGTTACCCTACAGTTCTATTACACTGAATCTATAGTTTTCTAGCTTCTGTACACAGGTTTAATCCAACAGCAGTCTACTGGAATTCCAACTTGGGGCAAGGCCACAAGTTTGCCGTTCAGACCCAAACCCAATTCAGAGGTTTGGCCAGGAGAACAATGATCAGTTCTAAATATTGCATATATGTATTCTTCCGTTCTAAAAGAGAATCAGAAATTCCTTGGTTTGCCCAAACCTGAGTATTGAATGACCTAACTCATGCAAAATCAGTAAAATAGTTTCATTTTTTTAAATAAACCCCTTCATACCATTTTTTCACCTGATTGCCTCAATTTGCAGTCAAAACTAATACTCCAGAAGTTGTATTACTTGCTTTATATTTTTTGTACCACTATGTAAATGTGTCATGGGACATTTTTAAAAAATAATAATTGAATACCTACATCCACTATGCCATATTATTATAGCTTCAGCAGGTTAAAATGAACATCAATAGCATAAGCTGCAATTTTTATAGAAGTTTAAAGCTGCTGTTAATGTATAAAGTAAATCCTGTTTAGACTGTATATCTTCTTGTCTCATGGAGTAATTTTTTCTTTCCATTCTATTTTTGAAAGATTTTTTTTAATTGACCAAAGTTTTGTACTTCTTATTCTGAGTTGAAAATTCTCTTTCTAACAACTTTTTCCATAGTTCACATTCATTTCTGCATTTCCCCCATGATCACTCTCATTCAATTTTTAAAATCATTTAAACTCCTTAAAAACACTTAGCCTAATGATAAAACATGGAAATTCAAATTGTTTGTAAAACTTTATATGTATTTCTAAGAATATGTCTATATTGAGAAATGAAAGCAAATGTCTAGGTCAGCTTCTTACCTGGAAAAGTCTCAAAGATAGGTAAAGGAGGGCAGAAGATTGAGAATTGATCCAGCTCTTCAAAGAAGTGGAGGAGACAATTAGTTGGAGCTGGGAAATGTCACCACATATCTTTACACACACACACACACACACACACACACACACACGTATATACATATATGTACCTATATTCACATATATGTTGATTTATGAATGATAATATTTTTTCTTTTGAGTTATCAGTAGCTGGGGCCTTGGAGGTTGAAATGCTACAATCAGTGATTATAACTTCAGATTTCGTTTAAGTCATATTTGGCACTAAGAAATTTATTACTCTCTGACCCCAAGCAAGATACCTTATGTCTGTTTACTGCAGTTTGCTGTTCTGTAACAGGATAATAATAACACGTCCTCATATCTTTATGAAGAGCACGCTTGTACAGTACTTAACCCAGTGCTTGGCATAGAGAAAACACTATATTAATGTTAACTGTTTTTATTATTCTTTTAATTAGGTGTAATTGCTTCAAACTTGATAACTTAAATGAGGTTTTAGATGTGGTCAGTATACAGTACCAATGTTGATGAGGTAAATGATTTTCTGTGTTATTTGGAAATGCATTCAAATGCATTGAGGCTACTTGATTGGTAATGGGTTTTGTTTCATGCTTCAGATACATGATATTGTTTATGGTATTGTATTCTTGTACTGTGAAATGTGGTAAACCATTGTATCAGAGTTGTTAGAAAACAATTTCTCTTATAATATCAATGTTGTTAGATTACAAACTATACTTTAAAAAAAAAAGTGGTTTCCTAGGCTGGCCTCCTCCTCTTTGCAGGGATCCTTTCTTGCCTTCAGGGGACAGAGAGATGACATTCCACTGTGCTCTGGTTTCTGTGCCTGGCCTTGTCCTAAAAGCAGGGGTGGGGAAAGATGCCTCTCCATCCTGCTCCCTCCACCTGTCTCTTGGCCTAGCTTGTCCCCGCCTTATTGTAAAGAAAGAAGCATTCATTCAACTGTACTCCCTCCACTGGCCTCCTTGGCCAAGTATGCCTGCAAGGAAAAGAGAGAGATGATGCTCCATCAGCTCCCCGTCCTCTACTCTCTCTTGGCCTATGCTGCCTGACAACCTGAGGCAATTCTTTTCATTCAGTCATTTTTCAGTTGCATCTGACTTTCTGTGACCTTATTTGGGGTTTTCTTGGCAAAGTTACTGGAGTGGTTTGTCATTTCCTTCTCCAGTTTATTTTACACATGAGGACTCCACTCTGAGGTAAAACTTCTAGGGACTTTGAGAACCCGCCTAAACTTATTTGTCTTTGAAGTTGTACCCTTGATGGGGTATAGGCCCTGGAAACCATCCGCCTCCCTGGGCTTCCCCTGAACTCTCCCACATGGCCCCGTTGTTGGCCTGATGTTCATTCCACTGTCCTAGCATTGTGGCTTTGACTCTGCCCTAATGTCCAATTTTCTGTTACCTCTATCCTAGCTGGGGCCCTTCACTGTCTGCTACTTCCGGATTACCCTGGCCACTTCCTGCCCCTAATTCTGTCTAGACAGGAATGAGAAAGACCTAGTGTTTTTTTTTCTATCTCCACTACTGATGGTATTTTGGAAGCTTGATTCTCTTTTTATAGATGTGTTTACTCCTCTTGTCTATTGGCATGTTCCTATCTGTATCAGAGAGTGCATGGGAGGGTGGCCCTGAGAGGTTTTGTATGTCATAGAAGATCTCTTCAGGACTCTGCAGATGTGACCCTGGGCAGGTAAAAGAGCTTCCTGGGCAGGGCAGCTATATGGTGTGTGGATAGAAAATCATTCCTGGAGTCAGGAGGATCTGAGTTCAAATCAGACTTCAGACACTTATTAGTTGTATGACCCTGGGCAAGTCACTAAACCTGGACTGACAAAAACAAAACAGAACAAAAAAACAAACAAACAACAACAACAACAAAAAAAAAACAAAGCAAGACAAAACCTCCCTGGGTGTTATCAAGTCCCAGGTTATTTTTCCAGAGATTTTATAACTCTCCCAAGCAGAACCTAGCACTTGAACTTGGAGCTTACTTCATTTTCCCCTAGAACAATGAGCTGATTGCTGTCCCTGGTGTTGCTGGGAGCTGGGATGTGCTTGTCCCAGAGGCTAAACTCCACCCCTTCTACCTGAAGGGACGGGGAAGTTAGGGGTGCTAGAGAGAGCCTGGTTCCAAACTGGCCCCAAGGGGCACAATCAGAATACTGTGAGCTCCAGCCCTTTCTGTTTAGATGCAAAAGGGAGGAAAGCACAGACCCCCTTGTGCTCTAGAGCAACCCCTGGGGTTAGGTTAGAAAAGGGTAGGTTTCTAGGAGTTCATTCTAAAGTCTCCTAAAGAGAAGTTTAATCAATTAAGCAATCAATCAACTGACATTTATTAAGCACCTACTATGTGCCAGACACTGTGTATGACACTTGTGGAAAAAGTGTGAGACATTGTGAGGAACATGGGGGTTCAGACGAGGATGAACATGTTTCAAAAGCAGGTCAAGCTCAGGGAATCTGAGCAGGATGATGTTTGCTTAGAACACAGGAAATCTGAGTTCAGGAAAGTTCTATGAGAAAAGGGATCCAGTTGAGGTGGGCATCAGGTTTCTGGAACAGCAGTAGACTCATTGTTGGATGAATGGAAGGACCTGGGTCCTGGATCCATGGGCTTCTGATTTATCTGCGGAAAAGAGAAATAGGTATAATTTCTTTGATCTTGACCTGAGGACGTATGGCAGGATAAGTGAACTAGACAATGATTTTAACAGCCCGGTAGATGATGTGAGTCTGTGTGGATCTAAATCTAAAACGAGGTTAGGCAGCCTCTCTGAGTTCCCCCAGAGGTCCCCAGAGAAGGAATTCCAACTCTTTGTGTCTTGACCTGTCTTCCTGCCTGGGGTCAGCCCTGGAGAGGGGTGAGGTAGAGCAGCTACAAGGGTATAGAATATCGATGCCAGGATTTTGGTGGAGAATCACTGGACCCACTTCTGCCAGTAATGGCAGCAGAAACTCCCAAGGCTGGAGAATTTTCCTTATGGCCCCCTTTGCTCCCCTTCATCTGCATGGGAGGGACTGTGCCATAGTGGAAAGAATAATTCTTTGGAATAAAGATTCAGTCCCAGCTGTGCTACTTACAAGTTGTGTGACCTTGAGCTAGTCACTTTTCTTTTTTGGGCATCAGTTTCCTTGTCTGCTAAATAAGGGGGAATGGACTAGATGAAATCTAATGGTGCCTTTCCATTCTAAATCCATGCATATTCCTCCCTCCTTCTGCCCTCCTGTGACCCTGTCCCTCAGCATCCTGCCTCAGCGTATGACACTTAGGGGGAGCCGCAGACAAGCATGATCCACTGAAGGTTCTGATGATGCTGTCTTAGTGCAAGCCATGAAGGAATTCGTGGACTGTTCTCATGAGAAAGAGCCTATACCCAAGACTGAGGTTACTCTTTTATCAAAAACCTTCAGGAAAATTTAGTCATTTTCCTGTCTTTAGTTGAGAAGTATCCACTCAAAAAAAGTACCATCCGCGGCAATGAGGAAGCTCATGGTTCAAATGCCACAATTGGGATGACTTCCTGGGGACTTGTCCTCATCAGCATCTGAGCCCTGAATCACCAACCCTTCTTTGTGGGTGTCAGCAGTTGGGGCTTCTTGCACATAGGGAGAGAAAGGCATCACGAGGGTGACCTGCCAAGTCAACAGAAACCAATCCCATAAGTCCCTGACTGGAATGCCCGGGGAGACTGGCACTGGCAGGCAACTGCAGGCCATGCTGCCCACAGCCCCAGCTTCTCAACACAAATGGTCAGCCTGCTCTCCCCCTCCTCCCAATTCCTCCCTTATTCTTCCTTAGATGCTCTCTCTGAAGCTTACACAGCTTCCTTAATGTCCAGTCCAGGCCTTCTGCTTGCATGTCATGCATAAAGGTCCGTTGGACTGTGGGTACCATGTGGCATCAGGGACTTACCCCACCCTGGTTACAACAGGTCACATGACACCCAAATCCTGAAAGGGCGATGGCAATGGTGAATTCCAAGAAGGTAAAGACCAGCAGGAGAATATTGATACCCTAGAAACAGAACAGGACATATAACTGGGGAAAAAAGTAAATATTAAAGAAAATAAAGGAACAGGAAAGAGTGAGGGTTAGGGAATTCAGTGAGAAGGAAGGAAAGTTACCAAAGGTTAGCTAAGGTCAAGGATGTAAATAAGGAGGCCAGGCTTCTCATCCCAGCTTCAGCCCTGCCTAACTTCATGACATGGGATAACATCCAGGACCTCTACCATTCCCTTTTTATTTTTTTTAATCTACATATCATGAGAATTGTGGTCTTTCTGTCCACAACAGTGGAGAGAGAGCTAGCCTTGGAACCAGGAAAACCTGGTTTTCAGTCCATCTTCAGACACATAACAGCAAATCACCTAACCCTCAGTGCTCCCAGGTAACTCTCCAAGACCAGGCTTGGCAGAGTAATTGCCACCTTTGGTTAGTACAGAGGGCTTCCTCAGCACTAGACCCCTTCACTCACCTCACTGCACTTTCCAAACAAAAGCAATCATGCCTGTTCTATCCTGTGTCCCTGGAGCCTCTCTGAGGATACCATAGGAAAGCCATCAGACGAATGAGAAACACTAAAGATACATTAAAGTAGGGGTTTAGACTGGAAGACTGGGGCCTCTTCCAGCTTTAAACCTGTGATCTTATGCTTTATCTCTGGGTCTCAGATAACCCATCCTTGGGTGAGACCATAGGCTTTAAATCCAGAGTCCATGAGCTTATTTTTCAACTATATTAGTAACTATTCAAATATAAGAGGTTTCTCCTATTCTATTTTGTACTTTATTTTATGAATTAAAAAATATGAACCTCCCTCGCCCAACAAGGGGGGGTGCCATAAAAGTCCAGGAGACATACACAAAGTTAAGGACCCTCATGTTAATGATCTCAAGCCCCCTTTTAGCTTTAAATCCATGATCCCCTAAGGGCAGCTAGGTGGTACAGTAGATAGACCTTCATGACTAGAGTCAGGAAGCCTTGTGTTCAAATCTTACCTTCCACATACTAGCTGTGTGATCCTAGGCAAGTCACCTAATTTCTGTTTGTCTCAGTTGCCTCATCTGTAAAATGAGGATCAAATAAGATTCTATTCATAAAATGCTTAGCACAATGCCTGGCACAGAGTAAGCACTTTAAAAATGTTAGCTTATGATTATCCTCCTCTGCACCTCAGTTTATCCATTTATAAAATGTGGAAGCCACACTAGATGTTCTCCCAGCCCCTTCTCTGTTCTAAGTCTATGATCCAATTAAGTTTTTATGGGGGTGGAGTGAGAGATAGGAGAATGCTGAGGATAAAGTCCATGGTACTGGAAGATTCAATAAACTTTATCCACGAAATCATAAGTCATTAGAGAAAATGTGGACCTTGCAAAGGTAGATCTTCCAAGATTCGTACCTGAATCTGTCTGCCCATCGCCAAAGGCCTCAGAGTCTCCCAGGCAGACCAAAGAGAAGGTCATATTCTCCTGTGGAGTTCTTATTCCCACCCAGCTCAGGGAATACTTACAAGTAAGATGGAGAAGGTCATAGGATAGACATCAGACTCAGTGGCATAAAGATGAAAGAAGGTTAATGTAGTGCCTAAACTGCCCAGAAGTAAATAGAACCCAATCCCTGAGACGATGGCACTGACAATGTTCAATCCCAGGCTGCTCTCGACCTGAAAAGAAAGATTCAGAAATGGTCAGAGAGTCTGTTACTAACCGGCCCTGTTAGCAGAGTTGCCAGATGCAGAGTTATGTAAGCCCTAGGGAGAAAAAAGAAGGCCAGATTTGGGATGCACATGAGAGGGCTACTTCCTCCCTGGGTAACCACTCCAAGGCCTTTCCCCTCTCTCTGGGCCTCATTTCCTCCATGAAAGGGGGTTGGACTAGATGGTCTTCCAAATCAAAATTCTATGAAACAAATGAGAAGTATCAAGAGGAAGAAGAAAGAGGAACGGGCCCAAAGAGAAAGGAAGGCAATTGAGAGACCAGAGATCCAGAGCTGTCTTTACATGGGCTGTCTGTCCCCTGGGCCTGGGATGCCCTCCCCCTTCCCTGTTATCTCTTGGGATGTTGAGTTTCCCTCAAGGCTTCAGCTCAAGTACTATGTGCTACATGAAGCCTTTCCAGATTCCCCAGTTGCCAATGTTTCCCATCACCCAAAGCACCTGCTCTCTACTTCTGTCCATTTATGTGACTAGGTGGAGATTTGTACATGTTATATTTGTGTATGTGCAAATTAATCTGTATAGTGATACAAATATTTATATACATAGACACCCATTCACCAGCTAGACCATGAATTCCTTAAGAGCAGGAGCTAGTTTTCTTTGCTTTTCTTTATTTGAACCCTACTGTTTAGCACAGTGCGTGGTGCCTAATCTTTGCTTAAAAAAATTCTTATCTTTGATCTTGTCTTTGTATTTCTTTTTGGATTGACTGTTACCCAAGGTCCGCTAGATGGTAATAGGCAGAGCCTGGATCTCAACCAGGGTCCAATAAATTGATGGAGACCGTTAATAAATGCTTATCGACTGACTGAGACAGCAATGTAATTTTTAATTCAATTCAATAAACATTTGTTAAGCACCTACTAGGTGCCAGGCATCATGCTAAACACTAGGGTTACAAAAAGAGGAAAAAGACAAGGCATTTACAATCTTGCCCTCAAGGAGCTTACATTCTAATGGGTCAAAAAATATGTAAACAAATATATACAAGGCAAGCGATATACAGGATAAATAGGAAATAATTAACAGAGGGAAGGCACTGGAATTAAGAGGGGTTGGGGAAGGCTTCATGTGGAAGGTGGGATTTCAGCTGGGACTTCAAGGAAGCCAGTAGTTGTCAGGTCAGTAGCTGGAGCAGAGGAGGGAGAGCATTCCAGGCATGAGGACAGACAGAGAGAATGCCTGGAACCAGGACATGGAGTAGCTTTTAGGTGGAACAGCAGGGAGGCCAGTGTCACTGGATTAGAGTACATACTGGGAGAAAGGAGTGAAAAGACTGGAAGGGCAGGAGGGGCCAGGTAAGAAGGGCTTTGAACACCAAATAGCCAGTTCTACCACTTAGTACCCACGGGACCCTGGAGCAGTCACTTCCCTTCTTTTGCTCAACACCTTCCTTTCTAAAATGATGGTGCTGAATTAGGTGACCTCGAAGGTCTCTTCTGCCTCTAAATCTAATGATCCCAGAGCTCTATCGAATGAAGCAGAGGAAGAATGTTGGGGAGAAAGGGGAAATATCTGCTCAGAATGGGGGAAGGTAGGGCCCTCCCAGGACCATCTGACCTTCCCCAGCCCCAAAGGCCAGTCTCATTAAATTGGGGCCAATTTATTTCAAATCAGTTTCACAAACCTCCATTACATGGTGATTGTATACTAGAAACTTTGAAACAAAGATAAAATAAATGAATCAATTCCTGCCCTCCAGGCACTTCTATTCTCTGACTTACAGACTGACAGAAATTAGAAGGCATCTTCCATCTAAAACACCTTTGCAGAGGTAGAAGGTCTACAGGCCTGTGATACTATATATATTTTGAAAATGTTTGAATGCATTGATGGGTTTTGCTCATTTATTTTCTTCTTCCTCTTTTTCTTTCAAAAATTGTTATATGGATGGTCTTTGGAAAAGCAAAGGGGGGTGCAGCTAGATGGCGTAGTGGATTGAGCACCGACCCTGAAGTCAGGAGGAGCTGAGTTCAAATCTGGCCTCAGACCAAACACTTGACACTTACTAGCTGTGTGACCCTGGGCAAGTCACTTAACCCCAATTGCCTAAAAAAATAAAAACAAACAAAAAAACAAAAAACAAAAGAAAAGTGAAGGGGAAGAATAGAGGAGAAATATAGATAATATAAAAGATACAAATCAAATTTATTTATAAAAATAAATATATTAGTATAGTCATTGTACATCATTTTCCTTACACCACTCTGCATTTAGTTCTTAACGCTCTTTTCATGGTTCTCTTTTCCCATCATGCTTTTTATTTCTGATAGTACAGTAATATTCTATAACATTCGTGTCCCATAATTTGTTCATCTATTCTCTAAAAGACTGGAATCTAGTTTGTTTCCAGTTCTTTGCTACCCCCCCCCCCCCCCACACACACAAGCTGTTTTCACTATTTTGTTGTAACTGGAGCTTTTCTTTTTGGTCAATGACCTTTTTGGGGTATAAGCTTAGTGGAGGATCTGTGATTAAAAGGTAAGGACATTTTAGGCTCTTTATTTGTATATATTTCCAAAGCAGTTGTACCAATTCACTGCCCTACCAACAATGCATTAGGGTGGTTTCCAAAACTTTCTGTCCTTTAAGATGACTTCCACCCTCTCTACCAAATCTTCCCTCAGAGTTCCTGTAGAAAAGACGAAGTCTGTTGTCCTCCCCCTCCCCCCACCCAATCATTACCACCCCCTTCCTTCTTGGGCTGAACAGAAAAATGGCCACTCACCATGCCTTTTGTGGTCCTGTTCTCAGCAGCGATGGAAAGGGAGCCAGAGAGGATGAACTGTTAACATGAGAAGGGCTATCTTAGGGCCTGCAACCCCCCTTCCACCCCCATCAAGCTCCCAAACTTTTCATAGAAGGCCCACCTTCTCCCATCCCTAAAAGTAGGTAACTTGTGATGGGCACATTCAGTCAGTGGAGCACTGAACCAGCTGGAGAGCCAGTCTGGCTGGAGACTTAGAAGGATTCCAAAGCACTCTAAGGCCTCTAAGCAGAGGGTGAGAGAGACCAAGGGAAACTGGAAAGCCTATGCTGGAGGGTCTTCTCTTTCAGAGAGCCCCAGCTAGGACTACTGACCAGAAAGGGGAAAGTCAGTGTAGTCAGGAACTCTTAATCTGGGGTCTGTGAACTTCAAAAATACATATTTTGATAACAATATTTCTTTTGTAACCTCACACATTTTATTCTATACCTTTTCAACATGATTCTGAGAAGGAGTCTAGAGGCTTCACTAGACTAAAGCAGGAGTCTGTGATACCCAAAAGGTCAGGATCTCCTGACTTAGATGGTTGGGAACTGTGATGTCACTGTGTTTTTCTTCATCTAATAGCATTTGTAATACTATACGAAGGACTTAGTACAGTGCTTTGTACATAATAAACACTACATAAATGTTAGTTACTATTATTATATAGCACTTACTATGTGCCTAGGATGGTGCGAAGCACTTTACAATTATTATCTGATTTGATCCTCATAACAACCCTGGGAGGTGGGTGCTGTTATTATCTCAATTTTATAGTTGAGGAAACTGAGGCAAACACAGGTGACCTGACTTCATACAGGGTCACACAATTAATAAGTGCATGAGGCTAGGTTTGAATTCAGTACTTACTAACTCCAAGCCCAGTGGGCCACCTAGCTGTCCCCATGATTGTTATTCATAAGGGTAACTTATACCCCAAATAATTCAGATCAGCAACTCATTCGGACCTCAGCCTCTTAGAGACTTGCCTGGGTCATTAAGGGACTTGCCAGGCTCCCACAACTTTATGTGTCAGAGGTAAGGTTGGACCCAGGCTTCCTGGTTCTTTATCCATGCTGCCTTCCACCATGCAGGGCTAACTGGGGCCACAGATAGAGCAAAGAAGAGCTTGAGATCTCACAGACTGATTATTTCCAGTGCTACAGGATCTGATGATAATGGCACACCCAGCTGGAACAAAATGGGAAAGGGTGCTTAATGGATGCTTATTGAATGAATAAATAAATAATTGATCCCATAACTAGAGATGAAATTCTGCTGTAACTGAAGGAGCACAGATTCTGTTTCCAGGAGCCTGCAGGGTCCTGGATCTAGAACCAAGGGAGACCTCAGACGGATCTTTTTCTCAATCCCAAGGAGTCACTGTAGGAAACAATACCAGGACAGCAAGCAAAAGAATTGAAGCCCATCCTAAGTAGAATATACCCTTCTAACTCATCACAGACACATTACCTAGAGCTTCAGAAACAGATGCTACACAGTCTGATCCCCAAGGGGATCTTCCTTGTCTGAGAAGGACTCAGTCAACAGGACTTGTTTAAAAGGCCTCAGGAAACAACCCTCCATGTCAGTGACCATCCCTCTGGTGCAATGAAAAGCTACATGCAGATTTCTTATCTGGGAGGAGATGGGAGAAATCTTCCCAGTGGGTGAGTGATTGAAATCAAGTAGTACTTAAAAAGGGGAAGTTGGCCAGGTGCTTCCGGACTGAAAGAAGATGAAGAGAGACATTCAAGTTAAGCTTGAAAATGTGCCTATGTGTGTATGTGTGTGTGTGTGTGTATGTGTATATGTGTGTGTGTGTGAGTGTATGTGTGTATGTGTGTGTGCTGGGATTAGAGAGTGGGTAGGGAGATTAGACTTTTATCGCACAAAAGACATGGCCAAGGATTCCAGCAGAAATTGGGCGATTTTCTGGATGGAACACCCCATATTATGGACTTCTATGACCCTGTGCCCAAAGACCAGCCAAAGCATGCCATGGGCTTATACTTCTAGGCACAAACCTACAAGGCTGTTGAACTAGTTCTATGATAACCAACTGTTGCAAGATGAAAACAAGACACTGGGTTTAAGCCGAGGGATTAAGGTTGCCCTTCCCCAAAGGAAAGAGGGGGGAACATGGAGAAAGAAACAAGAATGGTACAAGAGTCTGTTTGCTGCAGGCCCAGAAAACAAATAGGACCCTGAGAATTGCTGTGGTCATTTCCCCTCTATCTCATCCCGGAGCTGTACCTTCAATGACAGGAGAGGCAGAATAGTTCAGGGACTGAGCTTTGGAGTGATGGGGTCTTTGGTATAAATCCCACTTCTGACACCAACTGGGTGATCATGGGTGAATCACTTCAGTCTCTGAGCCTCAGTTTCTTCATATGTATAACGAAAGGGATGGCCTAGAAGAGCTTAAGGCCACTTCTATCTCTAAATCTATGATCTTGTCAAAGATGATAGGGGTCTGCTTATTCTCGATTACTGTGTTTGTAAAGGGCTCCCTTTACAAGGGAATAAGATAGTGCTAACTGTAACCACTTTGGACAGCATGGTCCAGCCTGAAATTCTGGGACGTGGCCTTTCCTGGAACACGTGCCAAAGGAGAACCAGAACCAGCTTAAACAGGACTCACAGTGCTGACGACATGGTGGATGCACACGTATCCCACTATCATCCACTGGTTCAGTTGATGTCTCTAACTAGAGTAGGGGCTAGTCTCTCTGTCCCTAGAATTCCAGACTGGACTGGAAGCGAAATGAACCAAATGCCTTGGGCACCAAACTTTTAAAGAGGATTCTAAAAGGGACATGGAAAAGGAAATCCTCTGATATACAATCACTAAGCCTGAGAGAGAAGAACTGGAGATGTACAAAATGGGGAAACAAACCCTGGTGAAGGAGTCCTTGGTCAGTTGTTTTCAGCCACAGCAGATGCATAGTGACCTCATGGGGGGGGGAGGGATGTTGGTAAAGACACTGGATTGGTTTGCCATTTCCTTCTCCAGCTCATTTTACAGATGAGGAAGCTGAGACATACAGAGTTAAGTAACTTGCCCAGGGTCACGGGGCTAGGAAGTGACTGAAGTTGGATTTGAACTCAGGTTTTCCTGACCCAGGCCCTCTACTCTATCCACTGCACTGCCTAGTAGCCTCTGGCAATGGAAATTGAATGTCAAAGCATGGTGTGATCTTATATCCTCACCAGAAGTCTTCTAGCAAAGGATGAAAAACAAATCGCACTGCAAAGTGTCCCAGGGGACATGACTTCAAATCTAGCCTCTGATGCTTAATAATCCTGTGACCTTAGAAAAGTCACTTGAGGCACCTCGATGGAGCAGTGCACCCTAAACTCAGGAATACCTGCGGTCAAATCCCACTTTAAAGATTTATTTAGTTAAATAAGCCGGAGCAAGTTACTTAACCTCCTTTAACCTCAGTTTCCCTTGTAAAATGAGGGTAAATAATAGTAGCTACATTGCAGGGCTGCTGTGAGGATCCGAAAAGGCAACAGGTCAGGTCCTTTGCAACCCTTAGAGCACTATATAAATGCTTGTTGTTATTGTTGTTGCCGCTGCTGTGGTTATTATCTAGTGTCTTTGGGACTCAGTTTCCTATCCTGTAAAATTAGGGTATAGGACTAATTAGCCTAGGAGGTGGGGTCTTTAGTTAGTTCTCTGATCCTGAGTGAAGCCAGTAAAAGGGAGGCGAGGGAGGGCTGGGACCGGATGGTCCACAGATTACCTATGGGGTTACTTGCTTCTCTCTTCCTGACCCCCAGGACCCACCCCAACAACTTTCCAATAGTGCTCTGAAGCTTCATGAAGACAAAGTGGGGAGGGGCAAAGTTGGAGGGCTGCTGGTGTGAAATGAGAATAGAATCTGAGTTAGGGAATGTTTTAAACAAAGGATCATCACACGTGCTTCAGAAGTAAATAGTGATCAACTTTAGAAACAAAGTGTTGTCTGGGCAAGGTTTGGGGCCTGATTTAATGAAATCAATAAGAAAGATTAATAATGGACAGATCAGTAGTTTTAGGCAAATGTGCTGCTGAAGAGCTGTTGATTGTATTGGTCAGAAGTCAAAGCTCCACTCTTAGGTCTGAGCTCCATCAATGGATTGCTCTGTTCCCTTTTTAAATAGATGGCCTGTACAGCTCCTTCCTGGCTAAATGCTTTCTCCTGACTGGGTATTAATGGGATCAAAATAGTTGTGGGGCAGAAAGCGTCCCCTTGCAGGGTCCAGGTTTCTGGCAGGCTCATGGGTCCATGGGCTGCCCTCAGTTCCAACCCCAGTACAGAAGAAACAGCTAGAATAAAGGACTTTTGGACTCAGACAACCTCCTGGGGCCCAAAAGGTAGATTATCTAATTACTCCTACAAGGAATAACACCAGGGACTACTCACAAAAGCCGGTCCCCAGAATGTGTAGCCTGAGTAGAACAAAAAGTGTAATCCAAGTTGCTTATGAAAGATGAGATCCAAAAGAATGCCCAGGCTGAAGTTTATGAGGCCGATCATGATTTGAACCACCTAGAAGGGAAAGAGATTGTGAGGCGCTTGCCCAGCAACAGAAAGGGAACTCAGGCCATTTAGTCCAACCTGGGCCTGTACACTACATATTTTCCCCGATGACAACATCTGATCTTTGCTTGCAGAATTCTAATGAAAGTGAACTTTATATCTTGAAACAGGCAACTCCACATTGGGATCAGTTTAACTCAGGAGTTCTTAAACTCTAGTCCATTGACCCCAGTGAAATCTGAGAATAGCTTTCAGGTATCTGTTTCTGTGATCAGACCAGAAAGAAATTATATTTATCAGAAAGAAATTATATTTTGTTGGCACTAAGTTCTAACTAAAATTTAATTTTTTCTTAGGGTATTTAAAAACATAATTATGACCAACTTTACTCAAGCCTCAGAGTGAGAGCAGCCCTTCTTGCCCAGACTAACCTCAGTACTTGAGCCCCTGGTCCCACGCCCGCCTTTCATCTCTGGCAGATCACCAGCACAATCTTGGCCCCTCCCTCTCATATTTCATCTTGCCCTTTCTCCTCCAGCCTTCCCTGCTGCCTACAAACATGCTCAGATATCCTGAGGAGCACATCTACTTGGCCAAGCAAAGGTTCTTAGCTGCTCCAGGTGATCAGAGTTGCCCCATTGACCTAGCTTCCTGATGACCTAAATCCAAAAGCCAATGTATTAGAAGTGAGGGGGAGGGGGTTCCACCTGCTTGATATACTTCTGCTTCAGCCTTTCCTCTCTCTAATCCATCCTCTCATGTGACTGCCAATGGGTTTCCTAAAGCACAGATCTATCCATGCCACTGCCCTGCTCTTTAAAATTCAGTGGTTCCCCATAGCTTCAGGGCTGCATTTGAAGTCCTTCATGATCTGGCCCCAACCTTTGCAGCCTTATTGTACATCATCTCCCTTTACTTTTCCACAGTCTAACCCAACAGGCCCTTTGCCTGTTCCTCACACTTGACAGTCAGTCTCCAAGTGTAGAAATCCCTCCCTCCTGACCTTTGCCTCTTAGAATCCCTAATTTTCTTCAGATCACTGCTTAACCATCAGCTTCTACATGAGGCCTTTCCTGATGTTGCAGCTGCTATCTCCTCCCTCTAAAAAAATTGGCCTTCGGTATACAGTGTACATATATATGTACATCTGTGCTCATGCAGTCTCCCTGGAGGCCAGGGACTGATCTGTCTGTTTACATATACCCCAGAATCTAGCACAAAATTTGGGGCATAATAAGTGCTTACTAAAAGCTTGTGGAATGAATAAGTAAGGCAAGAAGCCTCCTCTCCTTTTCACTCTTCCTAATCCACATCCTCAGTCAGTCCCTGGGGCTTTCCAGTCATGTCTTCCCCTAACCTTTCCCTCCTCTGAACTTCCCCCTTGCTATGTAGGACACCACCATCCTCCCAGTTACTCCTGCTTCCAACCTCTTTGTCATTCTCAAGCCCTCACTCTCAGTCAACTAGCCAAGTAGTTGTGTTAGCCAACTAGCTGTGAAAGCTCATCATTCCTGTCTTCACATCTCTAGCATGTGTCCCCGGTGGCTCACTCACACAGGCACTCTCTCCTGGGCTATGAGAATAGCCAGGGATGGGCTGGCATCAGCTCCAATTGGGTCTAAGGAACCAAGCGTTAAATTTTCAACATGGCCATCTACTCCTTGGAAACTGACAAATGCTACAACTTTTTTTTAATTGTTGCGACTTAAGAAAGTGACACAGAAAATGATAATTTTACAGATTAAACTTAATTCAGAGAGCCATGTATTGAACATTTACCAGGACATTCATGGAACAGCCTTCTAATTGGTCCTTGGACTCATCAAATTCCAGTCTAATCCATCCTCCACATTCTCCAAGTAGATTTTCCTAAAGAGAGGCTCCCATCATATCATCACTCTTCTCAACAAACTCCAATGGCTCCCTATTGCCTCTAGGATCAAATTAAAATGCCTCGGTTTATCATTTAAAGACTTTACAACTTGGCCCTTTCTAGTCTTCCCAGTCTATTTCCATTTGATTCTTTCCTTCAGTTTTACAGGCTGGCCATCGGCTCAATGATTGATTGCTACGGTCCTGTTGTTCTCAAATTAAAAAAGGCTGTGGCTGGTAACTCGCTTTGCCCCAGAACTACAATTCTCTACCAGATGGAACCTTCTTTGCTGGAGGTACCTGGCAGCAGGGATCTGAGAGAAGAGGAGCCCACACAGATAAAACACAGAGACTATGTATAACCTATGTCAGAGGAGGTACTAAGGGAAGAATGGAACCCAACCGCCTTCAAGTAGATGGTCTTGAGCACCATTTGTCCATCAAATGGGTATGATGTCACCATAGCTACCTGAAGACAAGAAACTGGATCTTTGGGGTTTCTTAATATCCCTTCCATCTCTAAACTATATAATTTTCCTTCTGATTCATTGAATTACTTTGCAAACATTATATAAAATGTGAATTATTATGATAAATGATGGAGGAGAGGCTCAAGCATAGAAAGGTTTGCAGGTCACATAAATAAAGGGAAAGGTGAGAAATGAAATTAGGAAAGATAATTGACCTTGGCCACAGGGACCAAGTTTTGTTTCAATGCCTTTTTACCCTCCCAAATATTTGTATGGAAGAGGAAAAGTTTTGGACTTTTGCACCACGGACTTGCACCATGACCCCAAAAGTCATTCAAAGTTTGCTAGAAGGATGGATGGGATGCTGACAAGAAGCACTCTCAGCAATGTGATATTAAGTGGTGAATTAGATGTCTTTTCTGACCCTAAATCAGACAGATTTCTGACAGAGACATGGCCCTGGTTTCTATGGTGGTTAGGAAATATAGTTGAAGAGGCAGCTATAACCCTCAGGGCACAGTTTAACTAAAATGGTGCTAGCTCGGTGTTCCAAAGAGCTTAGCTGCAGTAATGATTCTCCTTCTGAAGAGATTCCAGTCAAAGCTTAAAGAAATAAGCACAACTTCCTTAGGAGGGGGGAGGCCTTGGAGTTATCTTTGTTTTCCCTCCCTAGTCACTTGACTGAGTGTAGGAGGGTTTCTGCCTTCCTCTAAAGGAATATAGCAAACAAAGCTTCCCATCCTTGAAAGCAAAAGATTGGAGGCAACCTCATTTTGTCTATGAAGATGAGATCATAGTTAGCTAACTGAAGCTGACTGGGGGGTAGGGAGGGATACTACAATAAAAGTGATAATAAATACCGGACATGAGAAGACAGCTCTCCCCTTTGTGGAGTCACTGGGACACTAAGGCCCAAGACTGATGAATTCCCTGCCTCCTGTCTTTTCCCTCTCTGCAACAGATTCCACTGTTTTTTTTTTCCTAAACTTCTTCCCTCTTCTCTCATAGGCATTCTCTCCAATGCGCCCATAGAAGATCATTTAGAGAAAAAAGGCAAACCTAGGAAATAAAGCAGAAACTCCTTTTGCAGGGTCCTCTCATCCTTCAGAAGAGATGTGCTCAAAGATGAAAGGCAATGTCCTTACATCCCTTCCTCACTGCTCCCTGCAAGTTCTTGGGACAAGTGAACTCTAGATAGGAACTTTCACAAGGGGAGGCATAGCCTAGGGAATCTCTCTCTATCCTTTGGGATGAAGACTCATCAGGCCCCTCCCTAGACACATAAATGGTCCTGCTAGAACTGTAGGAACACTTCCCAGGTACCTGGCTCTCCCTGGGTAAAGGAAGCTGAGCCCTTGGGAGGTGGCAAGGAAGTCCTCTCATCTCCCTAGCCTGGTGAGGGGGAGTCCAGGAGAACACTGACTTACCCCCAGGGCCTTGGGCTCCCCTATCAGGAACTTCTCCAGGGGCTTTTTCCTCTGATAGAACTGCATGGTTGCCTTGACCGGCTCCATCCCTGATCCCTGCTGGGCATCCCTGGGGCCTGGTTGGGGAATAGTCAGGACTGTTCCTTGTGATGTTGCCTGGGACTCCATGAGGCAGCCTATGGTCCTGCAGGAAGAGAAAGGAAGTTACACGAGGCCCTGACCAAAAGGCAAGATAAATCTGAGAAATAATGGGAGCTGCAGGAGGATGGGCAGAGCCAGGAGCCCATAGCTTACCTTTGTAGCCTTGGAACTGCCATTAGGCCTATGGGATATCGGCAAGCCTCTCAATCTCCTTAGGCTTACAAGCACCCCTCCACACTGTCCAAAGCAACCCTCTCTCTGACCAAGACTTGATGTACCAGGAGGGTAATAAAGGAGCCCATGTAGAGGTTTGGTACTTATCACTGCTGTGGACTAGCGTCTCCCTCTGCCTTACCTTGCCAAACTCTCTACCTTAGGAACTCTTTTAAGCAAATTAATATATATTTTTTTTACCCCAAATACATGTAAAAACAATTTTTAACATTCAGGTTTTTGTTAAGTTTTCAGTTCCAAATTTTGTCTTTCCCTCCATCCTCTCCACCCTCCCTGAGACAGTAAGCAATCTGATACAGGTTATACATGTACGATCATGTAAAACATATTTCCATATTAGTCATTTTATGTAAGAAAACTTGAACCAAAAAGAAAATGAAAGAAGGAAAGAAAATAAAAATAGTATGCTTCATTCTGCATTCAGATGCCATCAGTTCTTTCTCTGGAGGTGGATAGCATTTTTCATCATGAGTCCATCAGAATTATCTTTGATTATTATATTGCTGAGAATAGTTAAGTTATTCACAGTTGATCATTATACAGCATTGCTGTTAATGGATACAATGTTCTCCTGGTTCTGCTCATGTCACTCAGCATCAGTTCATCTAAGCCTTTCCAGATTTTTCTGAAATCATCATTGCTTATCCTAAGTTACAAACCGCACCTGTAGAAATTATTAGTTTGACCTGGCTTTGTATTGGGTCGTAAAGATGTTCATAACCATAAGACTATCTATACCAACTCCCTACCTCGTTATCTACATCCTGGACTCCTCATTATGTGTATTTTAGACATAAGACATATGTATACTCCCTACATCTATCTTATCAAATAAGACATCGATTGGTGGCAGACTGGGCAACGCTCAGTTGGCCCTGACCTATAGTTAACTTAGTGATGTAGCAGGCCTAAAACCACACAACCTACCTTGGACTTTTCCTGGTGAACTCTGGGTAAAATACCTGAGCAGTAGATAGAAAAAGTACACGTTCTTTAAGAACTGACTACTCCTTAACCACTCCCTAATCCCACCCTGAATCATCTAGTTAGCATATTTGGCAAATGCTTTACTATATTTCATCCTATATAAATTTTAACTGTGCCCCTCTAAGATGGCACGTTCCTTAAGAATCCTTGCCCACTGAATAGCATAACGATAAATCTTTGCCAACTTGACTTAAAGAATGCTTGAGTCCATGAATTCATTCGAGATAA
>NW_020953710.1:0-1687 GCF_900497805.2 Vombatus ursinus
TTTTTTCATGAAACCAGGTCTTAGTTTTATTAGTTCAATAGTTTTCTTAATTTCAATTTTATTAATCTCTCCTTTGTTTTTCTGTATTTCTAATTTGGTATTTAATTGGGAATTTTTAATTTGTTTTTTTTAGCTTCTTTAGTTGTATGCTTAATTCATTGATCTCTTCTTTCTCTATTTCATTCATGTGAGCATTGAGAGATGTAAAACTTCCCCTAAGAATTGCTTTTGCTGAATCCCATAAGTTTTGGTGTGTAATGTCATTATTGTCATTCTCTTGGATGAAGTTATTGTTTCTATGATTTGTTGTTTGATCCACTTATTCTTTAGGAATAGATTATTTAATTTCCAATTCATTTTTAGTCTATCTTATGATGGCCCTTTATTACATGTAATTTTTATTGCATCATGATCTGAAAAGGATGCTTTTAATATTTCTGACTTTCTTCATTGTATTGGGAGGTTTTTATGCCCTAGCACATGGTCATTTTCTGTGTGGGTGCCATGTAACACTGAGAAAAAGGTACATTCTTTTCTATCTCCATTCAATTTTCTCCAGAGGTCAACCATATTTAACTTTTCTAAAATTATATTCATCTCCTTAACTTCTCTCTTGTTCATTTTATGGTTAGATTTATCTAGTTCAGAGAGGTGGAAGTTGAGGTCCCCCACTAGAACAGTTTTGTTATCTATTTCTTGCTGTAACTTCCTGAACTTCTTTCTCCTCTAAGAATTTGGATTCTATACCACTTGCTGTATATATGTTTAATAATGATATTTCTTCATAGCTTATGGTACCTTTTGGCAGGATGTAATTCCCTTCCTTATCCCTTTTAATTAGATCTGTTTTTCTTTTGCTTTGTGTGAGAACAGGATTGCTACCTCTCCTTTTTTATTTACTTCAACTAAAGCAAAATATATTCTTCAGCCTTTTACCTTTACTCTGTATATATCCTTCTGCTTCAAATGTGTTGCTTGTAAAGAACATATTGTAGGATTATGGTGTTTAATCCTCTCTGCCATCCACTTGCATTTTATGGGTGAGTTCATCCCATTCACATTCACAGTTATGATGACTAACTGTCTTTCTATCCATCCTATTCCGCCCCACCCATTTATGCTTTTGTCTCTCCTTTCTTCTTTTCCCTCCTCATTAGAATTTTGCTTTTGACCACTGCCTCCCTCAGTCTGCCCTCCCTTCTATTAGCCCCCTCCTTTTTCTTCCTCTTCACCCTATTTCTTTCCTCCGTTCTATTCACCCTTCTCTTTTCTTTTCCCTTTCTTCTCCAACTTCCTGCAGGGCAAGTTACATTTCTATACCTAACTGACTATGTTATTTCCTCTTTGAACCAAATCTGATGAGAGTAAGGTTCAAACAATGCTCATCTCCCTCCCGTCTTTCCCTCTACTAAAATAGGTTTTAGTGCCTCTTCATGTGATGTAATTTATCCTTGTCTGCCTCTTCCTTTCCTTTTCTCCCTGTACAATCCCTTTTTTTTTACCACTTAATTAGATTTTTTTACCTACACATCAAAGTCAACTTATACCCATTCCCTCTTTCTATGTATACCCCATTTTGAATGTCATAATAACATTACTGTTCTCAAGAGTTACAAGTGTCACCTTCACTTGTAGGGATGTAAAGAGTTTGCTTTTATTAATAACATGTTGTTTTCCTTTTCTATTT
>NW_020953711.1:0-1145 GCF_900497805.2 Vombatus ursinus
GCTCATGATCTCCTTACACTTTTCCTCCAACATTAGCAATTGAATTAGCCAATTCACGTAACTTAATTAAATTTAGGAGTACATATGTACTTCTGTGATAGTATAAAATCCTGCTCTTCCTGGCCAACCAGCATACCCTGGAACCCCAAGTCTGTGACATATTTTCCCCTCTGTATAATCTTTGGAAGTCTCTACCTCTAACATGGTCCTTGAGGAGGTGGAGATGGACAGTCATTTGTCTTGTCTCTTTATTGGCTGAATCAACCCTAAAAGGATTTATTAAATGACTATAATAATCTAGGTAATGAGCTCAAGCTCCACTACTCTGTGACTTATATTTGTCATCAGATAAAATAAAACCTGTCTTATATTTGCTTTGTTGTGAGCCCGATCGTTCTCATGGAATACAAACTTTCTTTACCCTTTCTTTGTGTTGACCTAGACAGAAGTCAAGTATTGATGTGCCCTGGGAAACAGTGAGTATAAGCTAAAGTCTCCCCTTAGAGGCCAAGGTGTTCAAGGAAAAGAAGACTAGTAGTAGTGGTGTCTCTAGACCTGTGTTAAAAATCCTGCTTCTTCATACTATTTGCTATTTTTTTCTAGTGTTGTGTTTTGTTTCCTCTTTCTGATGGTTCCTCCTATTGGTTCTAATTCTTACTTACAACATCACTAATGTGAAAATATGTTTAATAGGAATGTATATGTATAGCCTATATCAGATTGCACACCATCTTAAGGAGGGAGAGGGAGAAAAATTTTAAACTCAAAAGCTTATGGAAGTAATTGTTGATAATTCAAAATAAATTAATTAAAAAATAAATAAAATATGTTTATCCATTAAAAAAAGAAATGTGCCATAGGATAGTGTGGTTTGATCAAGCCTATAGTACTTTTTTATTTTAAATGGTGTGAAATGCAACATCACTATCTACCATTCTTCTACAACACTTACTTTGTGCTATTCTTTTAGAATCATAACTCAATTCATCAGATTTTTTTTTCATCCCTTATTGGGGCATTTCACATATTATGGTGAATATATTTTGTCACCAATTACCATAAATTAGGTCTTCAGTTCACCTTGTGCCATTTGATAGGCTATCAAGGAATTACAAAGAAATGGGAAAAGAAAAAAACAACAACAT
>NW_020953712.1:0-676 GCF_900497805.2 Vombatus ursinus
GCTCATGATCTCCTTACACTTTTCCTCCAACATTAGCAATTGAATTAACTAATTCACGTAACTTAATTAAATTTAGGAGTACATATGTACTTCTGTGATAGTATAAAATCCTGCTCTTCCTGGCCAACCAGCATACCCTGGAACCCCAAGTCTGTGACATATTTTCCCCTCTGTATAATCTTTGGAAGTCTCTACCTCTAACATGGTCCTTGAGGAGGTGGAGATGGACAGTCATTTGTCTTGTCTCTTTATTGGCTGAATCAACCCTAAAAGGATTTATTAAATGACTATAATAATCTAGGTAATGAGCTCAAGCTCCACTACTCTGTGACTTATATTTGTCATCAGATAAAATAAAACCTGTCTTATATTTGCTTTGTTGTGAGCCCGATCGTTCTCATGGAATACAAACTTTCTTTACCCTTTCTTTGTGTTGACCTAGACAGAAGTCAAGTATTGATGTGCCCTGGGAAACAGTGAGTATAAGCTAAAGTCTCCCCTTAGAGGCCAAGGTGTTCAAGGAAAAGAAGACTAGTAGTAGTGGTGTCTCTAGACCTGTGTTAAAAATCCTGCTTCTTCATACTATTTGCTATTTTTTTCTAGTGTTGTGTTTTGTTTCCTCTTTCTGATGGTTCCTCCTATTGGTTCTAATTCTTACTTACAACATCACTAATGT
>NW_020953712.1:776-1146 GCF_900497805.2 Vombatus ursinus
TAAATTAATTAAAAAATAAATAAAATATGTTTATCCATTAAAAAAAAGAAATGTGCCATAGGATAGTGTTGTTTGATCAAGCCTATAGTACTTTTTTATTTTAAGTGGTGTGAAATGCAATATCACTATCTACCATTCTTCTACAACACTTACTTTGTGCTATTCTTTTAAAATCATAACTCAATTCATCAGATTTTTTTTTCATCCCTTATTGGGGCATTTCACGTATTATGGTGAATATATTTTGTCACCAATTACCATAAATTAGGTCTTCAGTTCACCTTGTGCCATTTGGTAGGCTATCAAGGAATTACAAAGAAATTGGAAAAGAAAAAAACAACAACATAATTTTAATATCTCATTCATGAGA
>NW_020953713.1:0-1833 GCF_900497805.2 Vombatus ursinus
AAGTGAACCCTACTCTTTTTCCCATAGGAACGAAAGGATGGGATTTGCTACCAAGTTGTTTACATTACTTGGATTCTTTTGATTGCAATAGTAGAGACTGTGAAGCTTAGTGCGTGACCTGAAGAACTCAGAGATATCTTTTGAGCAGCAGTGGAAAAGTGAAAATGTAGCTCCGCAATACTCTCCCTCCATTGAACATTATGGGCAGGCCAACGGGTTCGAAAGACTGGAATTTTCTCGGAAGTGTTTCACAGTGACTAAACTCTGTCAATTCTAATATGTGGAAATTAGGAAACTCTACAAATAGGATCATTGAACTAAGACCTATCTCTTTAGTAGAACTGCCGAGGTGGAAATGTACCATTGTAAGTGAACCCTATCCTTTTTCCCATAGTAACGAAAGGATGTGATTTGCTCCCAAGTGGTTTACATTACTTGGATTCTAGTGATTGCAATAGGTAGGGACCTTGAAGCTGAGTGCATGAGATGATGAACTCAGAGATATCTCTTGAGCAGCAGTGGAAAAGTGTAAATGCAGCTCCACAGTACTCCCTCTCCATTGAACTCTAAGGGGACGCCAATTTGATTGAAAGACTGGAATTTTCTCGGAAGTGTTTCACAGTGACTAAACTCTGTCAATTCTAAAATGCCGCGATTAGGAAACTCTACAGATAGGATCATTGAACTAAGACCTGTCTCTTTAGTAGAAGTGCAGAAGTTGAAATGTACCATTGTAAGTGAGCCCTATTCTTTTTCCCATAGGAACGAAAGGATGTGATTTGCTCCCAATTTGTTTACATTACTTGGATTCTTTTGATAGCAATAGTAGAGACTGTGAAGCTTAGAGCGTGACATGAAGAACTCAGATATATCTCTTGAGCAGAAGTGGAAAAGTGGACATGTAGCTCCACAGTACTGCCTCTCCATTGAACTCTATGGGCAGGCCAATGGGTTTGAAAGACTGGAATTTTCTCTGAAGTGTTTCACAATGACTAAACTCTGCCAATTCTAATATGTGGAGGTTAGGAAACTGTACAAATAGGATCATTGAACTAAGACCTGTCGATTTAGGAGAAGTGCAGAAGTGGAAATGTACCATTGTAAGTGAACCCTATTCTTTTTCCCATAGGAACGAAAGGATGGGATTTGCTCCCAAGTTGTTTACATTACTTGGATTCTTTTGATTGCAAAATGTAGAGGCCGTGCAGCTGAGTGCACAAGGTGAAGAACTCAGAGATATCTCTTGAGCAGAAGTGCAAAAGTGGAAATATAGCTCCACAGTACTCCCCTTCCGTTGAACTCTATGGGCACGCCAATTACATTGAAAGAATGGAATTTTCTCGGAAGTGTTTCACTATGACTAAACTCTGTCAATTCTAATATGTGGAGGTTAGGAACCTCTACAGATAGGATCATTGAACTAAGACCTGTCTCTTTAGTAGAAGTGCAGAAGTGGAAATGTACCATTGTAAGTGAACCCTATTCTTTTTCCCATAGGAAAGAAAGGATGTGATTTTCTGCCAAGTTGTTTGCATTACTTGGATTCTTTTGGTAGCAATAGTAGAGACTGTGAAGCTTACTGCGTGACATGAAGAACTCAGAGATATCTCTTGAGCAGAACTGGAAAATTGAAATGTAGCTCCACAGTACTCCCTCTCCATTGAACACTATGGGCAGGCCACTGGGTTCGAAAGACTGGAATTTTCTTTGAAGTGTTTCACAATGACTAAACTCTGTACATTCTAACATGTGCCGGTTAGGAAACTTTACAGATAGGATCATTGAACAAAGACCTGTCTCTTTAGTAAAAGTGCAGAAGTGGAAATGTACCAT
>NW_020953714.1:0-1547 GCF_900497805.2 Vombatus ursinus
TTCTAACATGTGCAGATTAGGAAACTCTACAGATAGGATCATTGAACTACGATCTGTCTCTTTAGTAGAATTGCAGAAGTGGAAATGCACCATTGTAAGTGAACCCTATTCTTTTTCCCATAGGAACGAAAGGATGGGATTTGCTCCCAGGTTGTTTACATTACTTGGATTCTTTTGATTGCAAAATGTAGAGACCGTGCAGCTGAGTGCACAAGATGAAGAACTCAGAGATATCTCTTGAGCAGCAGTGCAGAAGTAGAAATGTAGCTCCACAGTACTCCCCCTCCATTGAACTCTATTGGTAGACAAATAGGTTCGAAAGACTGGAATTTTCTCTGAATTGTTTCACAGTGACTAAACTCTGTCAATTCTAATATGTCTATATTAGGAAATTCTACAGATAGGATCATTGAACTAAGACCTGTCTCTTTAGTAGAAGTGCAGAAGTGGAAATGTACCATTGTAAGTGAACAACATTCTTTTTCCCATAGTAACGAAAGGATGGGATTTGTTCCAAAGTTGTTTACATTACTTGGATTCTTTTGATTGCAATAGGTAGGGACCGTGAAGCTGAGTGCATGAGATGATGAACTCAGAGATATCAGTGAGCAGCACTGGAAAACTGTAAATGCAGCTCCACAGTACTCCCTCTCCATTGAACTCTATGGGGACGCCAACTTGATTGAAAGACTGGAATTGTCTCCAAAGTGTTTCACAGTGACTAAACTCTGTCAATTCTAATATGTGCACATTAGGAAACTCTATAGATAGGATCATTGAACTAAGACCTGTCTCTTTAGTAGAAGTGCAGAAGTGGAAATGAAGCATTGTAAGTGATCCCTATTCTTTTTCCCATAGGAACGAAAGGATGTGATTTTCTGCCAAGTTGTTTACATTACTTGGATTCTTTTGATTGCAAAAGTAGAGACTGTGAAGCTTAGTGCGTGACATGAAGAACTCAGAGATATCTCTTGAGCAGAAGTGGAAAAGTGGAAATGTAGCTCCAAAGTACCCCCTCCCCATTGAACTCAATTGGTAGACAAATAGTTTAGAAGGACTGGAATTTTCTCTGAAGTGTTTCACAGTGAGTAAACTCTGTCAATTCTAATATGTCGAGATTAGGAAACTCTACAGATAGGATCATTGAACTAAGACCTATCTCTTTAGTAGAAGTGCAGAGGTGGAAATGTAACATTGTAAGTGAACCCTATCCTTTTTCCCATAGTAACGAAAGGATGGGATTTGCTCCCAAGTTGTTTACATTACTTGGATTCTTTTGATTGCAATAGGTAGGGACCATGAAGCTTCGTGCGTGACATGATGAACTCAGAGATATCTCTTGAGCAGCAGTGTAAAAGTGTAAATGCAGCTCCACAGTACTCCCTCTCTATTGAACTCTATGGGGACACCAACTTGATAGAAAGACTGGAATTTTCTCGGAAGTGTTTCACAGTGACTAAGCTCTCTCAATTCTAATATGTGCAGATTAGGAAACTGTATAGATAGGATCATTGAACTAAGACCTGTCTCTTTAGTAGAAGTGCAGA
>NW_020953715.1:0-1024 GCF_900497805.2 Vombatus ursinus
AATATGTGCAGATTCGGAAACTCTACAGATAGGATCATTGAACTAAGACCTGTTTCTTTAGTAGACGTGCAGAAGTGGAAATATACCGCTGTAAGTGAACACTATTCTTTTTCCCATAGGAACGAAAGGATGGGATTTGCTCCCAAGTTGTTTACATTACTTGGATTCTTTTAATTGCAATAGGCAGGGACTGTGTAGCTGAGTGCATGAGATGAAGAACTCAGAGATATCTCTTGAGTAGCAGTGGAAAAGTGGAAATGAAACTCCACAGTACTCCCCCTCCGTTGAACTCTATGGGCAGGCCAGTTAGATTGAAAGCCTGGAATTTTCTCGGAAGTGTTTCACAGTGACTAAACTCTGTCTATTCTAATATGTGGAGATTAGGAAACTCTACAGATAGGATCATTGAACTAAGACCTGTCTCTTTAGTAGAAGTGCAGAAGTGGAAATGAAGCATTGTAAGTGATCCCTATTCTTTTTCCCATAGGAACGAAAGGATGTGATTTTCTGCCAAGTTGTTTACATTACTTGGATTCTTTTGATTGCAAAAGTAGAGACTGTGAAGCTTAGTGCGTGACATGAAGAACTCAGAGATATCTCTTGAGCAGAAGTGGAAAAGTGGAAATGTAGCTCCAAAGTACCCCCTCCCCATTGAACTCAATTGGTAGACAAATAGGTTAGAAGGACTGGAATTTTCTCTGAAGTGTTTCACAGTGAGTAAACTCTGTCAATTCTAATATGTCGAGATTAGGAAACTCTACAGATAGGATCATTGAACTAAGACCTATCTCTTTAGTAGAAGTGCAGAGGTGGAAATGTAACATTGTAAGTGAACCCTATCCTTTTTCCCATAGTAACGAAAGGATGGGATTTGCTCCCAAGTTGTTTACATTACTTGGATTCTTTTGATTGCAATAGGTAGGGAACATGAAGCTTCGTGCGTGACATGATGAACTCAGAGATATCTCTTGAGCAGCAGTGGAAAAGTGTAAATGCAGCTCCACAGTACTCCCTCTCCATTGAA
>NW_020953716.1:0-1119 GCF_900497805.2 Vombatus ursinus
ATAGGATCATTGAACTAAGACCTGTCTCTTTAGTAGAAGTGCAGAAGCGGAAATGTACCATTGTAAGTGAACAACATTCTTTTCCTCATAGTAACGAAAGGATGTGATTTTCTCCCAAGTTGTTTAGATTACTTAGATTCTTTAGATTGCATTAGGTAGGGACCGTGAAGCTGAGTGCATGAGATGATGAACTCAGAGATATCTCTTGAGCAGCAGTGGAAAAGTGGAAATGTAGCTCCACAGTACTCCCCCTCCATTGAACTCTATGGGCAGGCCAATTTGATTGAAAGACTGGAATTTTCTCGGAAGTGTTTCACAGTGACTAAACTCTGTCAATTCTAATATGTGGAGGTTAGGAAACTCTACAGATAGGATCATTGAACTCAGACCTGTCTCTTTAGTAGAAGTGCAGAAGAGGAAATGTACCATTGTAAGTGAACCCTATTATTTTTCCCCTAGGAAAGAAAGGATGTGATTTGCTCCCAAGTTGTTTACATTGCTTGGATTCTTTTGATTGCAAAATGTAGAGACCGTGCAGCTGAGTGCACAAGATGAAGAACTCAGAGATATCTCTTGAGCAGAAGTGGAAAAGTGGAAATGTAGCTCCACAGTACTCCCTCGCCATTGAACTGTATGAGAAGGCCAATGGGATCGAAAGACTGGAATTTTCTCTGAAGGGTTTCACAATGACTAAACTCTGTCCATTCTAACATGTGGAGAATAGGAAACGCTACAGATAGGATCATTGAAGTAAGACCTGTCTCTTTAGTAAAAGAGCAGAAGCCTAAATGTACCATTGTAAGTGAACAACATTCTTTTCCCCATAGTAACGAAAGGATGGGATTTGTTCCAAAGTTGTTTAGATTACTTGGATTCTTTTGATTGCAATAGGTAGAGACCGTGAACATGAGTGCACGAGATGAAGAACTCAGAGATATCGGTTGAGCTGCAGTGGAAAAGTGGAAATGTAACTCCAAAATACTCCCTCCCCACTGAACTCTATGGGCAGACAAATGTGTTCGAAAGACTGAAATTTTCTCTGAAGGGTTTCACAGTGACTAAACTCTGTCCATTCTAACATGTGCAGATTAGGAAACTCTACAGATAGGATCATTGAAC
>NW_020953717.1:0-1789 GCF_900497805.2 Vombatus ursinus
GGTGATCTGATCTCCCAGCAGCTTCCAGGTTCGTACTTTTATAGTAAATCATACATATACACACACACACTCACACACACACACACACACACACACATATATATATTATGTATGTGTTTATGTTTGTATTATAAATAATTGTATATGTGTATGTATATATTTATATGTATGTATGTATGTATGTATATATATATACACACATGAATATTAAATCATATTTGGAATCCAGAGCATTAGTTTTTTATTGTATTCAGTATTCCTAGTCACATATTAGGTAATTAATATATATGTTTCTGAAATTGAATTGAGTTGAAATCTCTGCAGGTTTCTGACCATTGATCTTTGTGGTATCCACACTCACCAACCATTTCTTTAAAATGTCAACATTTTACTGGACGATCAGTGATGTCATTACTTACCAACCCTCTCTTTCTAATGTCAACATCCTACTGGCACAGCAGGGCCGCCATTTCATAAGAGAGGATCCTTTACCCGATTGTTGTTCGATTTGTGTTTTTCTATTTTACTTGATAGCGTAAAAAACTGGCCTTCATCTTCTAGATAAAGTGCCGTATATCATATACTTCTACTTGCAAGTCTTTGTGCAATTTGTGAAACTACTTTATAAAAAGGTAAGAGACATATGGCTATCAAAAAAGCAGGTGGGTGATCTGATCTCCTGGCAGCTTCCAGGTTTGTAGTTTTATAGTGAGTCATACACACACACACACACACACACACACACACACACACAGACACACACACACATATATATATGTATTTGTGTATTATGAATAATTATACATGTCTATGTATATATTTGTATGTGTGTATGTATATATATACATATATACACACATGAATATCAAAACATATTTGGAATCCAGAGCATTAGTTTTTTATTGTATTCAGTATTCCTATTCACATACTAGGCAATTAATATATCTGTTTGTGAAATAGAATTGAGTTGAAATCACTGCAGGTTTCTGACCTTTGATCTTTGTGGTATCCACACTCAACAACCATTTCTTTAAAATGTCAACATTCTATTGGAAGAGCAGTTATGTCATCACTTACGAAGCCTCTCTTGGCAATGTCAACATCCTACTGCCACAGCAGGGCAGCCATTTCACAAGAGAGGATCCTTTAACCTTTTGCTGTTTGATTTTTTTCTTATTTTACTTGACAGGTTAAAAAATAGGCCTTCATCTTCTAGATAAAGGGTAGTATGTCATATATTTCTATATGCAAGTCTTTGTATAATTTTGAGACTACTTTAGAAAAAGGTAAGAGACATATAGCCACCAAAAGAGCTGCTGGGTGATCTGATCTCCCAGCAGCTTCCGGGTTTCTACTTTTATAGTGAGTCATACATAAACACACACACACACACACACACACACACACAGACATAAATATATATATATATATATATATGTATATATGTTTGTGTATATTATAAATAATTATATATGTGTATGTATATGGTTATATGTATGTATATATAGATACATATAGACACATATTAATAGTAAATCATATTTGAAATCCAGAGCATTAGCTTTTTCTTGTATTCAGTATTCCTAGTCACATTCTAGGCAATTAATATATATGTTTCTTAACCTGACTGAGTTCAAATAACTGCAGGTTTCTGACCGTTGATCTTTGTGGAATCCACACTCAACAACGAATTCTTTAAAATGTAAACATTCTACTGGAAGGGCAGTGATGCCATCACTTACCAACCCTCTCTTGGCAATGTCTACATGCTACTGCCACAGCAGGGCAG
>NW_020953718.1:0-1062 GCF_900497805.2 Vombatus ursinus
TTAGGTTTAGAGTGCAATTAGGGTGAGGGTTAGGGTTAGGGTTAGGGTCAAGGTTAGAGTTAGAGACAGGTTTAGCATTAGGTTTATCATTACATCTGAAACAACACATATTTAGTATCAGAGTTCTGCTTCATGTTTGAATTAGGGCTCACATTAGGGTTATGGTCAAATTGAGAATTCACATTAGGGTTAGGAATAGGGTTACAGGTAGGATTACTGTAGGGTTAGGGTTAGAGTTAGGGACAGGTTAAGTGTTCGGTTCATCTTTCAAATCAATTAGGGGTGGGGCTAGAAACAAAACAGATAGGGTTAGAAACAAATTGGGGTTAGGATCAGAAAGAATCACGATTAGGGTTGGAGTTAGCATTACAGTTCAATTAGGGTTAGGGTTAGAGTTAGGGTTAGGGTCAAGGTTAGGGTTAAGGTTAGAGTTAGAGACAGGTTTAGTATTAGGTTTTACTTTAGAATCTGAAGTAGAGACATTTAGTGTCAGAGTTCTGCTTTGGGTTTCAATTAGGGCTAACATTAGGCTTATGGTCAAGTTGAGCATTCACATTAGGGTTAGGAGTAGGGTTACAGGTAGGATTACATTAGGGGGAGGGTTAGAGTTAGGGACAGATTAACTGTTAGGTTCACCTTTAAAATCAATTACCGTTGGGGCTAGAAACAAAACAAATAGGGTTAGGAACAAATTGACGTTCGGATCAGAAACAATCATGATTAGGGTTGGGGTTAAATTTACAGTGCAATTAAGGTTAGGGTTAGTGTTAGGGTTAGGGTCAAGGTTAGGGTTAAGGTTAGAGTTAGAGGCAAATTTAGTAATAGGTTTAACATTAGAATCTGAAGTAACACACATTTATTGTCAGAGTTCTGCTTTGCGATTGAATTAGGGCTAACATTAGACTTATGGTCAAGTTGAGCGTTCACATTAGGGTGACGAGTAGGGTTACAGGTAGGATTACATTAGGGTTAGGGTTAGAGTTAGGGACAGATTTACTAATAGATTTAACTTTAGAATCTGAAGTAACACACATTTAGTGTCAGAGTTCTGCTTTCGGTTCG
>NW_020953719.1:0-1799 GCF_900497805.2 Vombatus ursinus
GATATATGATACAATCAATATATGATATATTGGGATATATAATATAGGATATGTTATATGTGTGTGTACCCATTGTGTCATATATCTATATATACACACACAATTGTATCATATATATCCACTTGAATGCATAATGTATATCCACAAATAACATAGTTTATGATATCTCTAATACTTATACGTGTATTATATCATTGTATCATGTATGTATATATATATCATATATAATACAATTAACATATAATATGTTGGGATACATAATATAGGATATGAGATACACACATGTGTGTACACACACTACATATATATCTACATATATACTCGATTTCAGAAGCTCCAACTTAAATTTTTGAAAAATAATATAATTTGGGTATAATAATTATACACTGAAAGTACTAGATGAAGAGATTACTGGGGAACTCCAAATACATCTTTAAATGAAATCAAAAACTATTTAACATTTAAAGCAAATGTAATAGAGTGAACATTTAGATTAAAGCATCAAAATATGAATGAAAGCAATTGTTTTATTGCAATGAAAAGGAGGAACTATTAGAAAAGTAAAGAATAATTTACTGGATAATGGATGATCTGAGATAGAAGTATGTGTACATGTAAATATTTAATACATCATATACATATATAATAGATCATATCCTATATAATGTGTCCCAATATTTTAGATATTGATTTTATCATCTATATCTATGTAGTTTCATTTGTGTATCAAGCACTACAGATGGAAAATTAGATTTTTCTGGAACAGAGGAAACCAAGGCAGAGGAAGAGAAAAGATAAAACTGTAATGCTTTTGAAAAAGTGTGCTCTCCTGTTAATGATCTTAAACAGTTTCATGCTGGGGCTAGTTACTGAAGAAGGAGCGATGACAGATGGACAATTTGAATGCATTATTGATAATACCCAAGAAAACCTCTCCCAGGGCTTAACCCATCCTACATTTCCAGTATTCTTTCATCTCACTCTTCTCTACCCCAGCACCCACTTACTCTGTGACTTCAAAAGAATGGTCTATTTGATGTTCCCCACCCTCTCCCGGCTCCAGACAAAATGTTAGCTGCTATTCTCCATGCCCTGCAAGGTTCTCCCTCTTATGTCTGCCACCGGCTTCCCTGGATTCCTTTAAGTACCAGATAAAAGCCTACCTTATATACTTTTCTGGATTCACCTTAATGCTAGTGCCTTCCCTCTGTTGATTATCTCCAAATTATCTTAACCATAGCTTGTTTCCATATTGTCATTTCCATATTACCTCCCACTTTAAACTGTGAGCGCCTTGTGTGTAGGGTCTGTCTTTCACTTTTCTTTGTATCCTCTGTGCTTACCACAGTGCTTTGAATGTAGTAGTTGCTTAATAAATGCTGATTGATGAATTGGTTGAAACAGAATGAGAGAAAGGCTTCAGTTCATTGGACAGATTCTCTATATTGAATTCATTTAAACTCAGATCAAAGTTGAAAAAGTTTAGAGGGGCTTCAATCAGTGCCAATAGAAAGAATAACCCCAACAGTAAAACCATGGATCCATTAAAGTATGCCTGTATTATGGTATGCAGGAGGGGGAAACCATTATATAGTACCTACTATGTGCCAGATACTGTTAAGAAATTTTACAAATATAATCTCCTTTGGTACTCACAACCACCCTGCAGGATAACAACAGCAGCAGCAGCAGCAGCAGCAACCATAACAATAACAACAACAACAACTAACATTTATATAGTGCTTTCTATGTGCCAGGTACTGTTTTAAGTATATTACAATTATTATCTCATTCAATCC
>NW_020953720.1:0-1477 GCF_900497805.2 Vombatus ursinus
AACTGATAAAAATCTAAGGTTCATATTTAAAAAGCATTTTAAGGTGATTTGATCAAAATAACACTATTAGCTAGATAATAAAAGAGTTATTAACCCCATACATTACAAACCAAGGCTCTTGGAGACTTAGAGAATTGTTTGAGGTCATACAATTAACAGGCAGTAATGCTTATTAAATTAAAGACTAAAATCCAAGTCGGCAGATTCCAAATACAGTGGTCTTTCTTGTATGCCTCACTATTCTTCTACCACATTGATTGCTTAATTTTAAAAAAAATAGAAGCATCAAATTTTACTTAGTATGTTAACTTTTTTACAACTCCATGAAATAATTAAGTTGATATGTTTGGCTGCTTTAATAGTTATAGTGTTAAAATAAAAAGGCAGCAGTGTAAAATCAATGGTTATGAACTGAATCTCAACTGAAGATCTACCTTCTAGATCAGATCCAGTGAACAAAAGCAAATATCACCAATGAATTTTATCTGTCTATATTTAGCTATGTCCACCTACCTATCTATCTCTCTATCATCTGTTCTTTAAATCTGTGCTTGTGATTTCATCATTTCATTAAATTCTCAGAGTGGAAAATTTCTCTACCAGTGCAGATTTCACTTAGTTCTTCACTTCTGTAACTTATATTCTTAGACACTTACTAACCATGATTACAGAGAATTGGCAAATAGGTATGTTGTCCACTTCCTGACAAAATGGTGATAGATCCAGGGTGCAAAATGAGATGCTTTTTGGACATGGCCATGTGAGAATTTGTTTTGCTTGATTACACATTTATTACAAGAGTTTTCTTTCTCTTTTTTCTTTTCAATGGTTTGGGTGGAGTGGAAGAAAAAGAAAAAGAAATTGTTAATTGAAACAAATAAAATGTAATTAAAAATAAAATGAAACATGTTGGGAGAGGACACTTATAGACTCACAGAGTTACCTGAGGATATACTAAAAGGTTGATTACTTATGGTCACACAGCTAGTATGTGTGAGAGACTGGACTTAAGTAAATCTAGGGTTCCCTGACTCCAAGGTTGCCTCTCACTACCAATAATAGCTTGCATGAATTTCAGGAAAAGTGCTTAAGAGTGTGGAGGTGGAGTATAGAGGTATGAATGAGGGTGAGAGTGACACATTTAAATGTTTAACTCATCACAGGAATGTCACAGATGTATGTCCTTTATGAACATTGTAAAGACTGTTAACAACATCAATTGCTAAGTGAGTTCATTATTTGTTTCTTCATGCAGAACTTACATTATTTCTTTACTTACTGCCTATAAGTCAGTTCTGAATGCATGACCAAATCCTCAGTTCTCTGACATGAATATTTGATCATTAGTCTAAAAGGTTAAACTAAGTAATCTTGCAGTTAAAATAATACCTAATGAAGAAACATCTTGGATTTGGGGGCATGCAAGAAAGGTAGTTCCTAAATAAAGAATGTGAGTAACTATTAAAACTCTATCATC
>NW_020953721.1:0-2160 GCF_900497805.2 Vombatus ursinus
AACTTCTAAGAATTTTATATATGGTGTGGGTGGATTCTGCTGGGATGTTCTCAAAAAAGATGAATGGGTGAGGAAGAGGGATGCACTGGGAGAATGACAATTGGGTATATAGAAATTCATCTTACCAAACAGGGAAGAAGAAGAAGAAGGAAATAAGAGGAAGGAGGGGGTAATAATAAAACAGATAAAGGGAAGTGGTGATAAAGAGATTTTAAAACAGCATATTAAGCAAGGCATTGGTACAAAGCAAACAGATTTTTGAAGAGAACAGTGTAAAAAGAGAGAATGATAAAACAGAAGAAAATAGGATAAAGGGAAATACACAGTAATCATAACTATGAATATAAATGGGATGAATTCACTTATGAAAGAAAAACAGGAAGGAGAATGGATTAGAAATCAGAATCTAACATTATGTTTGTTTGTTTTTTAGTAAGAAACATAATTGAAACAGTGACACACAGTTAAAATAAGGGGTTGGAGCAGAATCTATTTTGTTTCAATTGAAGTAAAAATGTTTTTGGTAGAAATCATGATCTCACACAAAATAAAATAAAAGCAGGCAATTAAAAAGATATACATAGAAACTACATCTTGCTAAAACACACCATAGAAAATGAAATAATATCAATATTAAATACATTTATGCAACAAATGGTATGGCACCCAGATCCTTAATGGAAAAGTTAAATGAATTGCAGGATGAAAAAACAACATAGTAAAACTATACTAGTTGGATACCTCAACTTTTTCTCTCAGAGCTAGGTAAATCTAACCATAAATTAAATAAAAAAGAAGTTAATGAGATTAATAAAATTTTAGAAAATCATATCATATGATAGTCATCTGGAGGGAATTTAATGGAAATTAAAAGGAGTATACTTTTTCTTAGTTGTTTTTTCTCAACCAAAGAAGTACTAAAACAAAAAATTGTATCTCAAAACACATACATCAGTAAAAAAAATAAAGATCAAATCAATGAATTGGGCATACAAATTAACAAAAATAAAAAAGAATAAATTATAAAGTCTTAAACAGCAAAATTAAAATCCTGAAAAAAAATCAAAAGACAGTTGAATAAAATTTAAAGTTTAAAAAAATGAACTAATAAGTAAAAGTAGAAGGTAATTTTAATGAAAAATAAAAAATAAAATGATAAACCACTGGTTAATTTGACTTAAAAAGGAAGAAAACCAAATTACCGGTATCCAAAATGAAAAAACAAAGCTAAATGCACAAAAAAGATGAAATTAAAATAATTATTATAAGTTATTTTTCTAAATTGACAATCTAAGTGAAATGGATGAGTATTTATGAAAAATGGCTTGCCTGTATTAACATAAGAAGAAAAAGAAAAATTTTAAAAGCCCTATATTAGAAAAATTAATTGAATGCCATATGGGCTTACTAAACAAAAAGAAATCTCAGGACCACTTGGATTTACAAGTGAATTCTGCCAAACCTTTAAGAAACAATCCCAATATTCTATAAACTATATGAATGATAAAGTCTTACCATTTTTATGACGTGTATTATTTTGATACCTAAACCAGGGTGTGCAAAAACAGAGAAAGAAAACTTTATTTCAATTTTCATAATGAATGATGATGCAAATATTTTAAATAAAATACTATTAAGCAGATTACAGCAATATATTAAGTGATCATACACTGTGACCATGTAGGATTTCACAAAGTTGCACAATATAAAATAAACTCACATAAAACATTCACATTTCTATATATTACCAACAAATCCCAGTGAGAATAGAAATAAATAGAAATTTAATTTAGAATAACTGCAGACATTATCAAGTCCTTGGGAGTCTACTTGCCAAGACAAACCCAGGGATTCAAAAGAGTTTTCAAACAAATAAAGACACAGTAAATAATTGAAGAAAAAGTAATTGCTTATGGGTACACCAAACCAATATCATTTTTAAAAATGAAAATTCTATCTAAATTAATTTACATATTCATTGTCATGACAAACTATCAAAGAATTATTTTACAGATCTAGAAAAAATAATAACAAACTTGATATTGGGGTACAAAAGTTCAAAAATACCAAAGGATTCAATGAAAATAAATTTGAAGGAAAGTGGGTTAGCTGTACCAGATTTCAAACTATATTACAAAGCAGTAATAATCAAAATAATCT
>NW_020953722.1:0-1539 GCF_900497805.2 Vombatus ursinus
AAGGAAAATTTTTTCCTGGTTTATAGAACTGCAAAAGCATCTTAGTAGATCTTGGAGGTTTGGAGACTTAAGAAATTGGAGATTACCATTAAGGATTTTTGGAGATTAATCACTTTAATATTGCAGGGGAGAACTCCTGGAACTTTGGGCAATTCTAGAAGCTCATCCCCCTCTCTCTGTCCTACCTGATAAGGTTAAGCAGAAGCTTAACATGTGCTGAAATATCTTAGTGAATTTTGGAGTATTGCTCTACAGAATCTGTTTTAAGGAAGAAAAAATAGGAATCAAATTCTGTAAAAGTTTTAGCATATAGAACTTAGATCATTTCCCTCCTTGAAGACTGATAGAGCTATTGTTTTAGTGTAATAAAAAAAAGGCAGGTAGTTTGAAAGCAATTCCAGAATGAAAGAAAAAAATGGTATATGGTTTGCATTTTGCAATTTTTCTAGAACTTTACAGCTGCCTCTTAACTAACTTTTCCTCGACCATGAAAAGAGAAAAGCTTGTTTAAATCAGAGAGCAACTTAAGAATGAGTAAAAAATTTTTTTGCACGTGAAAACAATTTTTTTATTTTTATTTTTTTTAACATTTCTTTTTAAAACTTTGGGTTCCAAATTTTCTCCCTTCCTCCCTCCCCACCCACCCTCATTGAGAAGGCAAGCAACTCTATACAAGTTATACATGTGTAGTCATGCAAAACACTGCCATAGTAGTCCTGTTGTGAAAAACTAAGTATATTTCCCTTAATCCTCTCCCACCCCCCATTTATTCTATTCTCTCTTTTGACCTTGTCCTTTCTTAGAAGCGTTTGCTTCTGATTACCTCCTCCCCCAATCTGCCCTCCCCTCTGTCGTCCTCCTGCTCTCTTGTCCCCTTCCTCTCCCATTTTCCTGTAGGATAAGATAGATTTCCATACCCAATTGAGTATGTATGTTATTCCCTCCTTAAACCAAATTCGATGAGAATAAGATTCACTCATTGCCTCTCACCTTCCCCTGTTTCCCCTCCTCTGTAAAAGCCTTTTCTTTTCTGTTTCATGTAACATAATTTACCCCATTCTACCTCTCCCTTTCTCCTTCCGGTACAATCTTCTCTCATCCCTTAATTTTATTCTCCAGATATCACCCCTTAAGAATGAGTAAAATTTACTTAAGGAGTGGGAAGGATGATTTAAACTGAAAAGGGGCCAATGAGGAGTGACCTGCTTTGATCTCCCCATTTCAGCTCAGAAATCCCCCTTCTGACCCAGATAAAGAAAGTGAAATTATTTTCCCATTTTAAATTATCTGTCTGATAATTTTAAAAGACAGAAGAGTTCATTTTACAAGTTAGACTCATGAATTTTGTGTAAGATTTTTCTATCAGGTACATGGTTTAGGTAAAGATAAAAACAGCAAGTGGCATATAAAAACTGGAATTCTCTGAAGTTTTGGGTTTGGAAAATCATATTTTAAGAGATTGTACTAAATTGTATTAAATCTTGTTACTAGCAGATTTTAGCAGAGTTAGTTAGGAATCTGTGTAAGTGATTTGGAACC
>NW_020953723.1:0-1530 GCF_900497805.2 Vombatus ursinus
AAGGAAAATTTTTTCCTGGTTTATAGAACTGCAAAAGCATCTTAGTACATCTTGGAGGTTTGGAGACTAAAGAAATTGGAGATTAGCATTAAGGATTTTTGGAGATTAATCACTTTAATATTGAAAGGGAGAACTCTTGGAACTTTGGGCAATTTTAGAAACTCATCCCCCTCTCTCTGTCCTATCTGATAAGGTTAAGCAGAAGCTTAACATGTGCTGAAATATCTTAGTGAATTTTGGAGTATTGCTCTACAGAATCTGTGTTAAGGAAGAAAAAATAGGAATCAAATTCTGTAAAAGTTTTAGCATATAGAACTTAGATCATTTCCCTCCTTGAAGATTGATAGAGCTATTGTTTTAGTGTAATAAAAAAAAAGGCAGGTAGTTTGAAAGCAATCCCAGAATGAAAGAAAAAAATGGTATATGGTTTGCATTTTACAATTTTTCTAGAACTTTACAGCTGCCTTTTAACTAACTTTTCCTTGACCATGAAAAGAGAAAAGCTTGCTTAAATCAGAGAGCAACTTAAGAATGAGTAAATTTTTTTTTGCATGTGAAAACAATTTTTTATTTTTATTTTTTTTAACATTGTTTTTAAAACTTTGGGTTCCAAATTTTCTCCCTTCCTCCCTCCCCACCCACCCTCATTGAGAAGGCAAACAACTCGATACAAGTTATACTCCTGTAGTCATGCAAAACACTTTCATAGTAGTCCTGTTGTGAAAAACTAAGTATATTTCCCTTTATCCTATCCTGCCCCCCATTTATTGTATTCTCTATTTTGACCCTGTCCCTCCTTAGAAGCATTTGCTTCTGATTACCTCCTCCCCCAATCTTCCCTCCCCTCTATCATCCTCCTGCTCTCTTGTCCCCTTCCTCTCCCATTTTCCTGTAGGATAAGATAGATTTCCATACCCAATTGAGTGTGTATGTTATTCCCTCCTTAAACCAAGTTCAATGAGAATAAGATTCCCTCATTGCCTCCCACCTTCCCGTTTCCCCTCCTCTGTAAAAGCCTTTTCTTGTCTGTTTTATGTAAGATAATTTACCCCCATTCTATCTCTCCCTTTCTCCTTCCAGTATAATCCTCTCTCACCCCTTAATTTTATTCTCCAGATATCACCCCTAAGAATAAGTAAAATTTAATTAAGGAATGGGAAGGATGATTTAAACTGAAAAGGGGCCACTGAGGAGTGACCTGCTTTGATCTCCCCATCTCAGCTCAGAAATCCCCTTTCTGACCCAGATAAAGAAAGTGAAATTATTTTCCCATTTTAAATTATCTGTCTGATAATTTTAAAAGACGTAAGAGTTACAAGTTAGACTCATGAATTTTGTATAAGATTTTTCTATCAGGTACATAGTTTAGGTAAAGATAAAAACAGCAAGTGGCATATAAAAACTGGAATTCTCTGAAGTTTTGGGTTTGGAAAAATCACATTTTAAGAGATTATACTAAATTGTATTAAATCTTGTTACTAGTAGATTTTAGCAGAGTTAGTTAGGAATCTGTGTAAGTGATTTGGAACC
>NW_020953724.1:0-789 GCF_900497805.2 Vombatus ursinus
TGGATGACAGAGGGGACAGACTGTTGGAGGAGATGGAAAGGAATGGAGTTGAGCAGGTAGAGGAGTTAGTCTTGGTAAAGAGTAAGTGGACCTCTTCCTGTGAGGCAGGGGTGAAGGAGGAGTTAGTGGCAGAAGGTATATGAATGATATGACATGAGGAAGCAGGGAGAAGAGGAAGCTCCTGGTGAATGGCTTAAATTTTTCTGTGAAATATGAGGCAAGGTTCTCAGCTGAGAGAAGCTGAGGGGAGAGAGGGAGCTCTGGGAGGCTCAAGGAGGGATAAAAAGGTTTGGAAGAGTCGATTTTGGAAAGTGGGATAGTGAGTTGATAAGGGAGATATAGAAGGATTGCCTAGCAACAGTGAGAGCCCAATTGAAGTCGTGCAACATAAATTTGTAGTGGAACCAGTTAGAATGGTTGCATGATTTTTCTCACCTTTGCTCAGCAGTGTGTGAGTAGGAGCAAAGACAGTGAATGGTGGGAATGATCCAAGGCAGAAGCTTGGCAGGGTATAATCAGTAAAATGATAAGGGAACTGGGGATTCAAGAAAGCAGGACAGCATAGAGTTGAATTGGTTCACCAAGGGGTCAAGATGACAAAAAGAGGAGAGAATGGCTAGCGTAGAGGAGATAGCTTAGGAGATAATTGAGGGATGAAGTCATGGTCCTGATGAGAAATAGAGTTTTGTAAGGGAAGGCAGAGGGAAAGGTGAAAAGTTAACAGATTATGATTGGAGAAGGGGATAGGCCAGAAAACTTGAGACCATAAGATGGACTTGAGACTTGCAT
>NW_020953724.1:889-1289 GCF_900497805.2 Vombatus ursinus
ATTGAGGGATGAAGTCATGGTCCTGATGAGAAATAGAGTTTTGTAAGTGAAGGCAGAGGGAAAGGTGAAAAGTTAACAGATTATGATTGGAGAAGGGGATAGGCCAGAAAACTTGAGACCATAAGATGGACTTGAGACTTGCATGTGAACTTGTTACCAGGATTGTGTTTTGGTCTACCTAAAGTTGCAAAAGCACTGACTTTGTTTCATTCCACAAGAAATGATAAACTTTGTTTTGGCACATCTTATCTGTTCAGTGATTATGTTTGATAATAATAATGCAACTGGAGTTAAGAAATCACAGAAAGTTTTAATAGCTACATCTTTGTAGCTTTGTAACTGAACAGAGCAGGAAAAAAAATACATTGTCGTATTCAATGTTACTGGACAGAATTTCAAT
>NW_020953725.1:0-1044 GCF_900497805.2 Vombatus ursinus
GTGTAACACCTGTGGACCTCTCACGTCCTAGATGGGGTAGGGTGATGGTGTCTTCTCATGTTTCCTTTTCAGTCCCATTTGATCTTTAACATTTTTTTACAGGTACTTTTAATTTTTTGCTGTGTCATTCTTTCCATTTCAGTTGTACTTCCTGTGTGTATATACAGTTTTCTTGGGTCTGCTTAATTCACTTTGCATCACTCCACAAAGATCTTTCCATACTTCTCTGTACTCATCACACACATCATTTTTTTTATGGTAATTTTTTTTTTTGTTTTCAACATTTACTTCCACAAGATTTTGAGTTCCAAATTTTCACCCCATCTCACCCCTCCCCCCACCCCAAGATGGCATGGATTCTGAATACCCCTTCCCCTAGTCTGCTTTCCCTGCTATCTTTCCCCTCTTCTCTTATCCCCTTCCCCTTCAATTTTCCTGTAGGGCAGGATGGATTTCGGTACCCTATTTCCTGTATTTCTTATTTCCCAGTTGCATGTGAAAACATTTTTTTTAAACATGTGTATTTCAAACTTTGGGTTCCAAATTTTCTCCCTTCCTCCCTCCCCACCCACCCTCATTGATAAGGCAAGCAACTAAATATAGGTTATATATGTACAGTTATGCAAAACACTTCCATAGTAGACATGCTGTGAAAAACTAACTCTATTCCCCTTAATCCTATCCTGACCTCCCATTTATTCTGTTTTTTCTTTCGACCCTGTCCCTCCTCAGAAGTATTTGCTTCTGATTACCCCCTTTCCCAATCTGCCCTCCTCTCTATCATCCATCTACTCTCTTGTCGCCTTCCCACCCTACTTTCCTGTAGGGTAAGACAGATTTCAATACTCAATTGAGTGTGCATGTTATTCCCTCCTTAAGTCAAATCTTATGAGAATAAGATTCACTCATTCCCTCTCACCTTCCTCTGTTTCCCCTCTACTGTAAGAGCCTTTTCTGTTTTGTTTTGTTTTTTGTGGGATAATTTACCCCATTCTATCTCTCCCTTTTTCCTCCTCCTGGTATAATCCTCTCTCACCTCTTAAT
>NW_020953726.1:0-1016 GCF_900497805.2 Vombatus ursinus
AATAGAGAATGAAGGGTACTAATGTGCAAGAAGGCTAGAAAGGTAGATTGCAGCTCATTTGTTGGATGTTGGGTTCAGGAAGTGTGACAGTAAATACCAAGATTTTCACAAGGAGAGTGCATAAAGACAATAATGCTTCAATCACCTTTAATTTCACCCATGTGGGTAGCCCCTATACTGCTGATGATTGCATGCCATCTATGGTGTAGAAAAATCTTCAAAAATTTTTGTGATAGTAAAGATGATGAAAAATCTATCATCAATCAGTTGAGGACTCTTACAACATTGGTAAGCTAATATTCAGGTGACAAATACACAGTGTGTCACCAGACCCATCCTTCTAGCTCTGTAAAACTGGCCAAAACCTACCTTATACTAGTTTATTATTTGAAAATCTAAAATTATTTCAATAATGCAATAAGACATCATGGTAGGACTAAAATGTAGCAATAAAAATTTCTCACATTTATTTTACACTTTGAAGTCTTTACAACATTTTCATTACACAAAAACATCCTTCTGAGGAAGGTCATGAAAATATCTCCATTTGATTGATGAACAAATATATACTGAGAGACTAAGTAAATTTCCAAAAGACATAAAGTTAATGTTTCAGTAGTGATTCAAGCCCAATGATATCAACACTTGGCAAGTCCCTTATCTATCAGTGCCTCAGTTTCCTCACCTATAACGTGATGAGGCTAGACTTGGTGACCTCAAAGTCCTTTACAGTTCTAATACCATGATCCTATGACTCTAAGCTTTGTACTCTTCATCAATGCTGGAATATCTCCAATACAATAACAAAGGTAAAGTAAAACCATCATGAGAGCAAAAAGACAGATTAGAAATCAACCAAGGTAGTGTGAAACAAAATGATTTAAAGCTCAGAATACATGGCAGAACATGCTAAGAGCCAGAAGAGAGGAGGAGACAAAGCAATGCTCTGAATTTCTAGTTGAGGAGAACAATGAAGCCATGCATATGAACCAATCCTATTGATAGATAGGTGGAGT
>NW_020953727.1:0-2887 GCF_900497805.2 Vombatus ursinus
GGGCAAGTCCACCTTGGCGTGGGCCTATTCACAGAGCTCTGTGTTACACTACCTCTTCATAGGGGCAAGTCAACCTTGGGATGGGCCTAGTCACAGAGCTCTCTCTTACTCTGCCTCCTCATAGGTTCAAGTCTACCCTGGGGTGGGCCTAGTCACAGAGCACTCTGTTACACTGCCTCTTCATAGGGACAAGTCTACCTTGGGGTGGGCCTAGTCACAGAACTCTCTGTTACACTTCCTCTTCATAGGGGCAAGTCTACCTTGTGTTGGACATAGTCACAGAGCTCTGAGTTACACTGCCTCTCCATAGCCGTAAGTTTACCTTGGGGTGAGCCTAGTTACAGAGTTCTCTGTTGCACTGCCGCTTCATAGGGGCAAGTCTACCTTGGGTTGGGCCTAGTCACGGATCTCTCCATTACAGTGCCTCTTCCTAGGGGCAAGTCTAAGTCGGGGTGGGCCTTGTCACACAGCTCTCTATTACACTGTCTCTTCATAGTGCAAATCTAACTTGGGGTGGCCTAGTCACAGAGCTCTCTGTTACACTGCCTCTACATAGGGGCAAGGATACCTTGAATTGGGCCTAGTCACAGAGCTCTCTGTTACAGTGCCTCTTCACAGGGACAAGACTACCTTGGGGTGGGACTAGTCACAGAGCTCTCTGTTACACTGCCTCTTCATAGGGGCAAGTCTACCTTGGGGTGGGCCTAGTCAAAGAGGTCTCTGTTACATCACAGAGCTCCCTATTACACTGCCTTTTTATAGGGTCAAGTGTACCTTGGGGTGGGTCTAGTCACAGAGCTCTCTATTACACTTAATCTTCATAGGGGAAGTCTACATTTGGGTGGGACTAGTCACAGAGCTCTCTGTTACACTACCTCTTCATAGGGGCAAGTCTAATTAGGGGTGGGCCTAGTCACAGAGCTCTCTGTTACACTGCCTCCTCAAAGTGGAAAGTCTAACTGGGGGTGGGCCTAGTCACAGACCTCTCTGTTACACTGCCTCCTCATAAGGGCAAGTCTACCTTGGGGTGGGCCCAGTCACAGAGCTCTCTGTTACACTGCTCCTTCATAGGGGCAAGGCTACCTTGGGGTGGGTCTAGTCACAGAGCTCTGTGTTACATCACATAGCTCTCTATTACACTGCCTCTTCATAGGGATTAGACTACCTTGGGGTGGGTCTAGTCACAGAGCTCTCCATTACACTGCTTCTTCATAGGGGCAAGTCTACCTTGCAGTGTGCCTAGTCACAGAGCTCTCTGTTACACTGCCCCTTCATAGGGGCAAGTCTGACTTGCAGTGGGCCTAGTCACACAGCTCTCTTTTACACTGCCTCTTCATAGGGGCAAGTCTACCTTGCGTTGGGCCTAGTCACAGAACTCTCTGTTACACTACCTCTTCATAGGGGCAAGTCTACCTTACGGTGGGCCTAGTCACGGAGCTCTCTATTACACTGCCTCTTCCTACGGGCAAGTCTAAGTCGGGGTGGGAGAAGTCACACAGCTCTCTGTTACACTGCCTCTTCATAGTGCAAGTCTAACTTGCTGTGGCCTAGTTCACAGAGCTCTATGTTACACTGCCTATCCACAGCGGTAAGTCTACCTTGGGTTGGGCATAGTCAAAGAGCCATGTGTTACACTATCTCTTCATAAGTGCAAGTCTACCGTGGGGTGGACCTAGTCACTGAGGTCTCTATTACAATGCCACTTCCTAGGGCAAGTCTAAGTCAGGGTGGGCCTAGTCACTCAGCTCTCTATTACACTGCCTCTTCATATTGCAAGTCTAACTTGGGGTTGCCTAATCAAAGAGCTCTCTGTTACACTGCTTCTCCATAGTGGTAAGTCTACCTCTGGCGGGCCTAGTTACAGAGTTCTATGTTACACTGCTGCTGCATAGGGCCAAGTCTACCTTGGGTTGGGCCTAGTCATAGAGCTCTCTGTTACACTGCCTCTTCATAGTGAAAGTCTAACTTGGTGTGGCCTAGTTCACAGAGCTCTCTGTTACACTGCCTCTCCACAGCGGTAAGTCTACCTTGGGTTGGGCCTAGTCACAGAGCCATGTGTTACACTACCTCTTCATAGGGGCAAGTCTACGGTGGGGTGGGCCTAGTCACTGAGCTCTCTATTACAATACCACTTCCTAGGGGCAAGTCTAAGTCAGGGTGGGCCTAGTCACTCATCTCTCTATTACACTGCCTCTTCATATTGCAAGTCTAACTTGGGGTGGCCTAGTCAAAGAGCTCTCTGTGACACTGCCTCTCCATAGTGGTAAGTCTACCTTTGGCGGGCCTAGTTACAGAGTTCTATGTTACACTGTCGCTGCATAGGGCCAAGTCTACCTTGGGGTGGGCCTAGTCACAGAGCTCTCTGTTACACTGCCTCTTCATAGGGGCAAGTCTACCTTGGGGTGGGCCTACTCACAGAGCTCTCTGTTACTCTGCCCCTTTATAGGGGCAAGGACACCTTGCGGTGGGTCTAGTCACAGAGCTCTCTGTTACATCAGCGAGCTCTCTATTACACTGCCTCTTCATAGGGTCAAGTCTACCTTGGAATGGGCCTAGTCACAGAGCAATCTGTTACATAGCCTCTCCAAGGGGACAAGTCAACCTTGGGGTAGGCCTAGTCACAGAGCTCTCTGGTACACTGCCTCTTCATAGGGGCAAGTCTACCTTGCGCTGGGCCTAGTCACAGAGCAATATGTTACACTGCCTCTTCATAGGGGCAAGTCTACCTTTGGGTGGGTCTAGTCACCGAGCTCTCTATTACAATGCATATTCATAGGGGAAGTCTACCTTGGGGTGAGCCTAGTCACAGAGCTCTCCATTACACTGCCTCTTCGTAGAGGCATCCCTACCTTGGGGTGGGACTAGTCACAGAGCAATGTTTTACACC
>NW_020953728.1:0-64851 GCF_900497805.2 Vombatus ursinus
CCTGCTCTCACCTTCACTGCTTGTCTAGTGCTCCTTGGCAGGTAGCCGCCGTGGGGAGCCAGGAAAGCTAAGGGTGCCCAAAGTCTCATGCCATGCCGAGAGAGAGGCTCGCTTTTGACTTTGCTTTGTCGGAAGAACTGGCCCATCCAAAGGGGATAGAAGGGCAAGAAGATCCCTGAGATACCCCTCACCTTGAGTGACTGCACTGGAGCTGAGGCTGCCGGGTGATGCTCTTCCAGTTGGCGTGGTTTCAGCTCTGTTTGTTCCAATGCCTCCTTGGGACGTGACTGCTTCTAGGTGTAGAGAAAAGATAATTCTCTTGTTTCAGAGACTGCAAGGAAAAGGAAGCATTTGATGCAATAGCCCATTTTTATGAAATATATAATATATTATTTATTTTTGGCTTTCAGCTTTCACTTCCATAATATTTTGAGCTTTACATTTTTTCCCCTCTCTATTCCAACCCCCTGAGATGGTATGCATTTTGATTTTAGCTCTAGTTATACATTCATAGCAAACATTTTTCCATTTGTCATGATGTAAATTTCAATTAGAACTAAGCAGAGGATCTACTCGAACGCAGGTATAAAACTAAACAACAATGAAACAGCCCTTGTTGTTCTTTTATATACCTTCAGACTCCATAATTCTTTCTCTGGTTGTCAATTGAATTTTACATCATGAATCTTTTCGAATTGTGTTATATCCTTGCTTTGCTGAGAAGAGTCGTGCCTATCAATGTCATTTATCGCACAATCATCACTTTTAATATTCTACAATGTTCTCCTGGTTTTGATCATTTCACTCAGCTTCATTTCACATAAGTCTTTCAAAATTTTTTGAAGTCTGCCAGTGTATCATTTTTTTATAGCACTATAGTGTTCTCTTATATTCTTATACCACAACTTATTTAGCCCCCACTTGATGGCCATCCTCTCAATTTTCAATTCTTTCTCACCACAAAAAGCACTTCTTCCTGATACTATTCCAGTCATGCCCGCAAAGAATATGGTAATGCATAGAAAATAGCTATATCCCTCTCTTCATGAGCAGATAACAACCAATCCTAACTGGTCTGGAAGCAGAGGAAGGTCCCATCTCAAGGCTTCCTTATAAGGAAGAGAGAAAAGAATGCACACTTTAAAAAAGTTGGTTGTAACTCAGAAGCTTTGGGGGAAATAGACGTATTGCTTTTTAGGCCTAGGCATTAAGTGCCAAGGACAAGGGAAATAAGAGGGCTTGGTATGGTGATGGGCTGCCTGGTCCATGGCTGATAGCTCTCAAGAGTAGTGTGGTGGCGGACAAGAAAGGATAGAATGCAGCTAGTGTTGTTAGATTGGGCCAAAGAGGGAATCTTGTAGGTCTTCATGTTTCTGGTACTTCAGAAGGACCCAAAGTATAACAGGGAAATACTAAGGGCCATACAGGTATCTAATATACCTGTATTTACCTTTAATGGATCCATCTGAGCTGCCACTGAGTGTGATCAATCTTGCCAAGATGATACTTTCAGCTGTGTTTGTCTCACTGGATCCTATGGATATGGTTGCTTTTCAGAAAACAATAAATAGGCGGGCGAAGCCAAGATGGTGGAGTAAAAGCAGTGACTTTCTTGGGCCCTCCCCCAAAACCCTCCAATTACCTGTAAAAATGGCTCTAAACAAATTCTAGAGCAGCAGAACCCACAAAAAGACAGAGTCAAACAAATTTCCAGCCCAAGACAACCAGGAGGGTTGTTAGAAAGGTCTATCGCACCAGGCTGGGAGAGGAAAGCAATTCAGCATGGGCAAGCACACAAGAAAAGAACAGGTCTCAGTGAACCTGGAACGGCCCTCAGAGGACTGAATCACAGTTTCCAGACTTCTCAACACACAAATACCAAAGACGACTTGGAAGGTCAATAGGAAAAGTCTTTGGCCATGGTGAGAAAGAAGCTCAGTCCCAGGCTGAGACTCGGCGCAACCCTGGGGCGGTGGCTGCTTCCTGAGCTTCCAGCCCACAGACTGAGGGAGAATCAAGTAGCTGATCAGAGGGAGATTGCAGGGATCTCTTTCCTGGTACTCAGGCAGGATTCTCTTACTTTGCCTGTGCTTGGATCTGGGTCACAGTTCTGAGTGCTGATCCTGGGACTAGGAGGAGCCCTGGCATGTTGGAGCTTGTAGTGGCGGTGGAGAGGGAATCCTCCTCACAGTTCCAAGGCAGACAAGAGTGCTTGAGGTCATTCATAGACCCCAGCATAGGCCAGGAAAGGAGTAAACACCTTGCCCTTGATACCACCTTGGAAAAACTGAAAACTTACAGGTCCCTTGAAGTATCTCTGGAAACAGCTGCACAAAACCCCTGAAGCTTGGGATAATACATTCTTCACACTGGAAGCAGACCCCTACCTTAACAAAGAGTTTTACACTCAAGTAAATGGCTGGAATCATAAGCAAACTATGCAAAAAAGTCAGACCATAGAATCTTTCTTTGGTGACAAAGAAGATCAAAACATACAACCAGAAGAAGACAACAAAATCCAAGCTTCTACATCTAAAGCCTCCAAGGGAAATATGAATTGGTCCCAGGCCATGGAAGAGCTGAAAAAGAATTTTGAGAAGTAGAGGAAAAACTGGGAAGATAAATGAGAGTGATGCAAGAAAATCATGAAAAACTAGTCAACAGCTTGCTAAAAAAGAACTCAAAAAATACTGAAGAAAATAACACCTTAAAAAATAGCCTAACCCAAATGGCAAAAGAGTTCCAAAAAGCCAGTGAGGAGAAGAATGCCTAAGAAAGCAGAATTGGCCAAATGGAAGGAAGCCCAAAAGCTCACTGAAGAAAATACTTCCTTAAAAATTAGAATGGAGCAAGTGAAAGCTAGTGACTTTGTGAGAAATCAAGACATTATAAAACAAAACCAAAAGAATGAAAAAATAAGAAGACAATGTGAAATATCTCATTGGAAAAACAATTGACCTGAAAAATAGATCCAGGAGAATAATTTTAAAATTATTGGACTGTCTGAAAGCCATGATCAAAAAAAGTCTAGATATCATCTTTCAAGAAATCATCAAGGAAAAGCGCCCTGATATTCTCTAATCAGAGGGTAAAACCTAAATTGAAAGAATCCACCAATCACTTCCTGAAAGAGATCCCCAAAGGAAAACTCCTAGGAATATTGTAGTCAAATGCCAGAGTTCCCAGGTCAAGGAGAAAATATTGCAAGCAGCCAGAAAGAAACAATTTAAGTATTATGGAAACACAATCAGGATAACACAGGATTTATCAGCTTCTACATTAAGGGACTGGAGGGACTGGAATGGTCATTCAGTGAAATAGAGGACTTTCAAGCATTCTTGATGAAAAGACCAGAGCTGATTAGAAAATTTGACTTTCAAATACAAGATTCAAGAGAAGCATGAAGAGGTAAACAGGAACGAGAAATCATAAGGGACTTCTTAAGGTTGAACTGTTTACATTCCTACATGGAAGGATGATATTTGTAATTCATGAGGCCTTTGTCAGTATTACAGTAGTCAAAGGGAAAAAGCAATTATTTGTATAGATAGATTGATAGATAGAGGGCACAGGGTGAGTTGAAGATGAAAGGATGATATCCGGAGAATAAAATTAAAGGGTGAAAGGGGATTATACTGGGAGAAGGAGAAAGGGAGAGGTAGAATGGGGTAAATTATCTCACAAAAAACAGACAACAAAAGGCTTTTACAGTGGAGGGGATGTGTGAGGGAATGAGTAAATCTTACTCTCATTGGATTTGGTTAAGGAGGAATAACATACACACTCAATTGGGTATGGAAATCTGTCTTATCCTATAGGAAAACAGGGGGGAAGGGGATAAGAGATGATAGAGGGGAGGGCACATTGGGGGAGGGGGTAATCAGAATCAAACACTTCTGAGGAGGGACAGAGTCAAAAGAGAGAAGAGAATAAACGGGGCCCGGATAGGATGAAGGGAAATATAGTTAGTTTTCCACAGCATCGCTACTATGGAAGCGTTTTGCATGACTACATAAGTATAATCTGAATCAAGTTGCTTGCCTTCTCAATGAGGGTAGGTGAGGAGGGAGGAAGGGAGAAAGTTTCCAACCCAAAGTTTTAAAAACAAATGTTAAAAAACTGTTTTCCCATGCAACTGGGAAATAAGATATATAGGCAATGGAGTATAGAAATCTATCCTGCCCTACAGGAAAATAGAAGAGGAAGGGGATAAGAGAAGCAGGAGGGAGATAGAAGGGAGGGAAGATAAGGAAGGGTATTCAGAATGCATGCTGTCTTGGGGTTGGGGGAGGGATGAGATGGGGAGAAAATTTGGAACTCAAAATCTTGTGGAAGTGAATATTGAAAACTAAAAATAAATAAATTAATGAATCTCAAAAAAAAAAACAATAGAGACACAGATGATGAGTGAGTAGTAGCGGACAATTGAAAAACAGTGGAGTAGGTGTTTTGCATGTAGTTATGTACCTAAGATCATAGGTATGTACCTTTGCGTATATGGATGCATTTAAGAGAGTAGGTCTGCATGTATATATCTGCATGACTCCATGAGCTGCAATCTTGTGTTATTAAAGGGTTAGAGTAATAGAGAGGACCAATCAGTCAGGTCATCAACAAACACTTAATAAGGGCCTCCTATGTGCTAGGAAGGACTGAGGTTACAAAGAATGTCAAAAAAATAGTCCCTTCTCAGAAGGAGCTCACAATCCAATAGGGGCAAGAGCATGCTAACAATTATGTTCAAACAAGCTATATACACAATAATTAGGAAGTAATTGACTGACAAAAGGCACTCAAATTTTGGTAGATCAGGAAAGGCTTCCTTTAACAGGTAAGATTTTAGGTGGAACTTCTAGGTAGCCAGGAAAGCCAGGGGGCATTGATGAGGTGGTAGAAAATTCCAGACACAGAAGACAAACTGTAAAAATGCCCCAAGTCTTGTTTTTGAAATAGCAAGGAGGTAAATGTCACTGGATTGTAGAGTATATGGGGGGGAAAGAGAGTATACGGTATAAGAAGCCTGGGAAAGTATGAGAACAAGGGTTGAGTGGGGACCAGTTTATTAAGGTCTTTGAATGTCAAATAGAGGATTCGATTTCTTTTTATTCTCTTATTGCTATTGCTAAGATTTCCAATACAATATTAAATAATATTAGTGATAGTTGACATCCTTGTTTCACACCTAATCTTACTGGGAAGTCTTCTAGTTTATCCTCATTACAAATAATGCTTGCTGATGGTTTTAGATAAGTGCTTTTCATCAACTTCAGGAAAAATCCATTTATACCAATATTTTCTTTTTTTTTAAATTTTTAGGCAATTGGGGTTAAGTGACTTGCCCAGGGTCACACAGCTAGTAAGTGTCAAGTGTCTGGTCTGAGGCTGGATTTGAACTCAGGTCTTCCTGACTTCAGGGCCGGTGCTCTATCCACTGCGCCACCTAGCTGCCCCTATACCAATATTTTCAAGTGTTTTTAATAGAAATGAGTGTTGAACTTTATTGAAAGCTTTTTTCTAAATCTATTCATATAATCATATGATTTTAAAATTATTGATGTAATTTTATTATTTACAAATTTATTATTTTATATTATTATTGTTGCTGTAATCAATTGTGTTATTAGTTTTTCTTATGTTTAACCATCCCTAAAATCATGGTATAAATCTTATTTGCTCATAATATCTGTAATATATTGTTGTAATCTTTTAATGAGTGTTTTGTTTAGGATTTTTGCATCCATATTCATTAATGAAATTGGTCTATAATTTTCTTTCTCTGTTTTTACTCTTTCTGGTTTTGGTATCAGTACTATATTTGTTTTATGAAAGGAGTTTGGTAGCATCTCTTCTTTACCTATGATTCCAAATAATTCACTTTGATATTGGAATTAGTTAATCTTTAAATGTTTGATAGAATTCACTTGTAAATCCAACTTGTCCTGATGCTTTTCTCTTGTGAAGCTCATTTATGGTCTGCTCAATTTCTTTTTCTAAAATTGGTCTATTTAGACATTCTATTTCCTCTTCTAATAATCTAGGCAATTTATATTTTTGTAAAAATTCTTCCATTTCATTTCAATTGTTAACTTTATTGAGATGTAATTGGGTAAAATAACTCTTCATAATTGCTTTAATTTCATCTTTGTTAGTTGTATATTCTTCTCTTTTTCAATCAAGTTGACCAATTGTTTATTTATTTTATTTGTTTTTCATAAAACCAATTCCTAGTTTTATTTATTAAATCAATGGTTTTTTTACTCTCAATTTTATTAAGCTCACCTTTAATTTTTATGATTTCCAATTCAGTGTTTAATTGGGGATTTTTAATTTTTTCTAGTTTTTTATAAATTGCATGCCCAATTCATCAGTCTGTTTTTTCTCTATTTTATTGATATAACATTTAGAGATATAAATTTTCCTCTAATCACTGCTTTTGCTCTATCCCACAGGGATTTGTTCTTTAACCCACTCATTCTTTAAGAAAAGGTTGTTTAATCTCCAATTAGTTTCTAATCTATGTTTCCTTGGTTCCCTAATAAATATAATTTTTACTATGTTATAATCTGAATAGGATACTTTTAATATTTCTGCTTTTCTGCTTTTAACTATAAAATTTTTATGTACTTATATATTGTTGTCTCTATAAATGTACCATGACCACTGAGAAAAAGATGTATTCCTTTCTATTTCCATTCAATCCTCTCCAGATATCTAACATATATAGCTACCCATTAGACCAATCAACTTTTTTTTGCCACAACGCAAATAGAACTATAGTAGGTGCCATATTTGTTTCAAATTTTGCAATTCAATGTGACTAATCTTGATGTTAATCAATTCAAAATTATTATATTTGATAAAACAGCAATTCCTAGAATATTTCCTTCATTTTGCCGTTGAGGATATAGATTTCTAAAGCATAGAGAACTTTTCTAAACAAAGGAACTCTCTTCATTATAATCTTAGTTGAGAGAGGTCTTCTTTGTTTTCTGTTAGAATTTAGTTATTGAATAAAATGAAAACCAAACCTTATTAGGAAATATTCCTCAAAATTCTAGTTGACTCAGTTTATCTGGTATGCCATCTACAAAGTGTTTCTATTGACATCAGTTTCACCTGATTTGGTACTTGATGTTGTGCTGCTTCCTGTAGAATAGGCTGCTTAGGAAAGTGAATATTTGTGGAAAGGGAATGAAAAACTTGAAAATGTCCAGGCATGAGTGTAAAATAGTACAGGAAAATATTTGCAATAAATACCTGAATTTAGTCTCTGCACAAAGGCAAGCAGAAAAATTCAACTCTGAAACTGCATTTCATATGGACATCTTAAATTTTTTTTTTTACATTTTTATGGCTTCCAATATTTAAAATCACATAAACAACCAGTATTTACTAGTTTTCCAAGCTCAGTTATTGAAAACAAAGTCAGCTTGTTGTTAGACTGCTGAACATGCTTTTAACTGAAATCATTACTAACAATACAATAGATTATAAAGTTAGAACTCAGAAATTGCACAATCCAGTACCCTAATTTCATAAATGAGGAAAAAACTGTAACCCAGAAAAGCTAATCAAGTTACCCAAGATCTTACAGCCAATAATTAGGTAAAGATTTGAACTCAGGTTTTGTAATTTCAAAGTAAGAGTTCATTGTACTATGTCACACTGCCTCACTGGAAGTCTTTATTTCAATATGATCTGAAATTTTCAATTTTTTTATTTATTCTCATTAAAACTTTATAAAGAACTTTATAGTCAAATTGGCGAAAGGCAGAATTGGAACTAAACTTCAAATTTTCTAATTCGTGTTCCTATTTGCTGTCTCATATTCCTCCCCAAAGCAATTATTAGTAAATAAAAAAACTACCTTTTTATATTAAGCAATAATGTGTAAATTTTATTAGCTTATAAATTCTCGTTGCCTATGATTTAAATATAGATCTATTCAAATTTTAAAACTGCATTCTGCCAAACTATCTTGAAAAGTTATTATATGGACATAATTGATTATAGTTTAAAGATATATAAATTGAAAAGCATAGATTAAAAGTCAGCCATATAAATTTTAGGGGAAAAAGGAAGTCAATTGCTTTCATTCATGTACTATCAAATTGTACTCCAGTGTTTTTATAACTCACCAAAGTTTTCTTCAATGGAAACTTTCATTTTTGTGTCTCATTCCACTAGGGTTCACATTTCTAAGGTAAAATTCTGAATTCTGACTAATAGCAGTTAATCAGAAATCTTAAGTATAGAAGGTAGATATCACATTTTTAAATATGCAAAATGTAGTGATCCTTTATCATCTTTCCCAGTTCTTGTTAGTTATTACTTAATGATTCTCTGTACATTGTACATTGGTACATTGACCAATCCAAATTGCTAATCACTTTGGTTTCTTTTATGAAAAGCATATGCGATAGCAAACAGAAAAGTACTTGGAAATAAATTAGTAAAACATTTACCTGAACTCGTCAAAGCAGGATATGTAGTTGTTTCTGTAATAACCACAAGATAGCAATTAAAAGCAACGAAAAAATATTATCTTCAGGTTTAGGGCTTAAGTCTGCCATGACATTTCTATTTTTTTAGTTTTTTAGAGAAGGCATTTTCTGTATTCAGGAGAAAATAAACAAGAAGTAGCATAGAGGTACTGAAGATGTCACCTAAAAGGTTTGATCACATGGCTGCATGTCAGTCTTGAATGATACTTTCAGTCACTCTTTCTATACTGTTCCCCACTCACATCCCAGAATATTTAGATTGGTAGTCAGGCTCACAGTTTTTGCATCATGGCTTCCAGAGCTACATCAGGATGGGTAATCCTAGATAGTGGGAATCATCTCAGCAGTGGTTAATGTATCAATTACCCAGAATAAAGTGGTGATGCTAGGAAGGAAAATGGCTTTGGGATGCAGAATACGTAGCACCAGCAAACAAATGGCAGAGATATATTGTAAATCATGTGCATGTCCACTTTTTAATTTTGTCTGTAATGGGTTGGACTGTATATGATAAAATCGTGTGCATATTTTTCTACAATGTGTAAATTTTTGATGGGGAAAATTTCTAATCTATTCTTTCATAAATGAATTGAAACAAAAATGCAATTACTCACCAATGCACTGTAATTGACCTGCTATGCAAAAACTGGAAGTGAAATAAAAAAATAAGAATGATATTTAAAATTCTTACTCACAAAAATAGACTTTTAGAATATATACTATCTCATTGCTAAATCACAACAAAAATAATTTTTTTGCCTAATATTGAAATATAGTTGACACCCCTACCCTCAAAATACCAGCAATAGTTTGCTCTTAACACAGAAGGAAGAAGAAACAAAACCACAATTCACAATCCACATATCCTGTTACACCATGTAAGATTCCTAGTTATTTCATTGGATGATCCTTGTTAACAAGAGATCATTTAAAATAAAGAGCAGGACACGAATTTAGCTTCTGTGTTTTCAGCTTTCAACACTATTCTGTCTTTGGATTGTGATGAAATATAAAATATTGTACTTGTTTTCCTGAAGCCTCATAGATATCATATACATTTTTGGGGAGTGATATGTATATCTGACAGACTTTTGTGATCTCTCTCCAGTATTCAGCACTACTAAAATCATATTTGAGAAAGATATATTTAGTTGAGATAAATCTTCAGGAAATACACAACTAATAATTGATTTTTAAAAAACCTATTACTCAGTTTTATGAATTTTATAATTGAAAATGGCATGCATATACCTGCACTATGTATCAAGGATCTGAGATTTCATTTGTGTGGGAACTCTTTCCACCAATACTGAAAGACACTCATAAATTAAGCCATGGTTAAAGAGCTAGCTAGTGTCAGAGGAGGGATTCAAATCCAGGTATCCTGACACCACATCTACCTCTCTATCCCCTATTCTGAATATATTCAGTGCATTAATTTTGAATTAAAATTGCAGGTAGAGAATTGAATATTGAAGTAGTAATAGGCACTGTACCATGTTCTTCCACATTCATCCTCAATTATTCCACCTGCTGGTATTATATCATTGTAGAAGCAGCTGCACTCTGATAAACTGACACACTTCATGATGTTTTCATCCAGATATGGGGCACTGTCAGGGCATTTAGCATAGCAACCTGTGTATGAAAATTATTAAATTAATTGAAGCTCTGTTGACATTCATCATGTGTCAATTAATTTGGTAAAGTATATTAGTTATTCCATTGCCAAATAAAAATGTTAAGATGTTAAAACTTCACATGCATTAGAAAAGTTTATAAAAGCAACAAGACTCAGACTGAACCTTTCCTACAAAACTTCAATTAACTAGAATAATATAATTATAATTAATTTAATTTTGAGTTATGTAACCAATAAATAAAAACTTTTTTTCATTTCCAGTATCATTGATGACAGTCTTCCAAAAGTCTCCCTGCCGCAGGGAATATATTGAACACAATTCAATGTTTCTTTTATGATTGATATTCTGGAAGTATGACTGAGTTATCACTCTGAGTATCAGTTATAGGTATAGTTGCAGATATGGAAGATGTAAAACAATGATTGAAGGCTTAATAAACCCACTTCATATTCTGGGTGTACAGGGCTTTTGAATCCTTGATATCAACTTGTTTTACTTTGATTTGCATCACTCTCCCACAAAAAAAGTACTAAGAATTGAGGGTAGGATAACTGGGTTATTGTATTGTTTTTTAAATTTTTCCTTAATGAATTTATTAAAGACAGAATTAATCCATTTGACAATTAGGTGGTATAATGGGTAGAGTGTTGGATTTGGAGCCAGGAAGGCTTGAGTTTGAATATCACCTCAAACACCTTTCTGTTTCAATTTCCTTATCTATAAAATGGAAACAATAATAGCACCTGCTTCAACAGGGTTGTTGTGAAGTTAAAAAGAGATACTGTATGTAAAGCATTTTGCAAATCTTAATACACTATACAAATGCTAACTATTTATTTTTACTTTCTGTGATACAAAAATGTGTTTATTAACCATTATTTGTTAGGAAATGAGCAAAACAGATTTTGTAAATAAATTATGTGTGTCATCTTATATTTTTACAAAGCAAGACTCCTTTATATTGTTCCATGGAAGCTATCAAAAAATTCCTTACCTTCCAAAAGAGTAGCAAATTTTTGGCCAATAAGGTGATCTTTGCATGTTTTTGCTTTCACCGTTCCACACGGCTCATAATGCCAACTGCATTCACCAGGGGCGTTGTAAAAATCACAGTAGACAGCTGTAATTGAATTGTGATGAATTACTTTCAACTTTAATCTTTCATTTTACCAAAATAGATTTTTCAAAAAAGTTTTCATGTGAAAGAGATAATGAATTTATATAATATTTCATTCACTCCTAGTTAGTTCCTGTGACTTCATCTTCTAAATAGAGGTATTGTTTAAAAATAACTCATAGAGCAGATACAGGATGTTCTAAAGATGGTTTTAAGTTTTGCTTAAAACTGCACTAAGACTTTTGGAATACTTTATTGTATGAAAAACTGAACTTTCCTTTGACTAGAGGAAAAAATAATAAACCGCGATTTCTCGAACATTAGAAGCATGGTCTTTTAATGTTATTCTCTCCTCTATTCAAACCGACCTACTATCTACTCCCTGTACATGGCATTCTATCTTCTGCCTCATGCCTTTGCATAATTCCCTCCCACTTCCCTCTCCCCCAATCTGGAATGCATTCCCTCCACCTCAAAGAATTGCTAGTTTCCTCCAAGACTAGATCAGGTGCTATCTCCTATATTAGACCTTTCTAGATTTTCCAGTTGTTACCATTCTTTCCCTCTTGAAATTACTTTGTATGATTTTGCATTTATTTGTGTGCAATTTGTATCTCTCAAGTGTAAGGTACTTGAAGGCAGAAACTAATTAATATTTTTCTTTGTACTCACAAGACCTAGCACAGTACTGGGCACCCAGTAGGCACTTTACAAATGTTTATTGAATTGAATTTTGCAAAAGCCTTTAAATAGCTTTAACTTTTAATGAAATGTAATGGAATTCACTCCTTATGACAGATGTTCAACAATCTAGGACTATGTTAAGTGATATTACAATTCACAGAAATCCAAATAGTAATTATTGATATGTATATATATATATATACATACATACATACATACATACATATACATACACAAACATACATGTATGTGTGTGGGTATGTATATATTCCTCAATACCTAGGTATTCTCTTTTGGAACAAGAGCAATGAAAACTGAAACTCTGAACCAATATCTTTATGTCAAAATATGTTGTCACGAAACAAATAATTACTCAAACAGTAACATTCCGAGCCATAGAATCATATTTAGAGATTATAATTCTTTTAAAGAATATTTTTTCTAGCAGAACAGTTCTACGTAAAATGCTGTTAAATTAGCTAGCCCAGTCTGTCATTTTGCTTACGGCAAAGATCTGGCTTTCTCCAAGAGACACAAACTCCGACTGCACTACAAGCTTCTGCATACATGGCCACAGCAGTACAGAACCCAAGGTATTTTCCTTCCATATCACATGCACAGGCTTCTTCCAAACATGCAGTATAGTAAGCATCAGGATCAACCTAAACAGAACACAGTATATCAGTCTTTTCTGCTACCAGGAAAGACATCTTCATAAATAATAGAATAATGAAACTATTACCTTGTTGTGGCAATCTTTAAATGTACTGTCTCTGATGATCTCACATTTTCTTAAAGCCCATGCTTTACAGTATGGGTTAGAATCACATGGAAAAGCTTGAACCACTGTGTCTGAACACTCTTGACTTGTTTTCCAACTATTTCCAAATTCCAATGTTCCAACAGCTACTGATGCATGCCTTGTAGTGAAATCGTCCTTGAGATCTCCATTATTATTTCCACACAGACCACACACTTTTCCCTGCATTAAAAATACACTAAAATGGAAGAGTTCTTATAGATGCAAGTATCATGATTGCACTTTATCAAGAAGCTACATGTAGCAAAGATGGGAGATTAGGGGTAGCAACACAGCTGCACTCTCCCCAACATTCCTTCTCCAAACAACTTTAAAATAACACCTTAAATTAAGCCAACAAAAGATTGGGATGAGACATTTTTTCTATTCTAAGAAAATTTAAGAGATCAGCAGAAGTCTGTGACACCGAGGTGGAGGTCTGTTTAAAGCTGACACACACGATGACAACAGAGGCCGGGCAGCAGCAGCATTGACAACAGCAACAGCTTCAGGAGCTCTCAGCCCAGGGATGTTAAGGGGGTCAGACAACTGGTCAGAAAACCACAGAGGACCTTTTTCTGGCTCTTGGTACAGTTAGTGCTCATTGGCAATTCTATTGCCCATATGCAGTTCTGGATCTAGTTCCAAGGTGGGGAAGAGCCCTGCCTGGTGTTTGGTCACAAGGGAGCAGGGACTCTAGTCACATTTCCAAAGCAAAGAGGACGGCTAGTGCTTGCAGACTGCAGGGAACAGGAGCACTTTCTGGGTAAAGATTGGAGCACAGACAAAGCAAGCGATGACCATACTTCTCCCAGGATCACACCACCTTGGAAGTACCAAAAATTTGAAGACTCCCAGAACTAGTTCTGAAAACAGCAGCACAAAAAAACCTGAAGCTTGGGATGGTGCATCCCCAACTCCAGGTGTGCAGAGCCCAACTTTAATATAAAACTCTAAGTCAAGAAATAAACTGGAAAAATGAACAAACGCCTGTTTTCTTGAGAAAGTCTTCTCCACTAAGATCTTCTAATTGGGACAGATAGAACATTTTTTTTTCTTAAGTGAGGAGATGGTAAGAGAGCACTTAGCTGCCCTGAATGAGTGTAAATTACTCATCCCAATCTCACTATATCCCAAGGTATTTGGGAAAAAAAACTGGTAGATTTAATTTAAGAGCTATTGCCAGTGATCTTTGAAATATAGATAAAAAGACATTGGAAAAGTCAATCATTAAGCATTTCTGAAGCACTTACTGTGCACTAGGGATTATTGTAGGTATAAAATACCATAGGGATATAAATACAACTAATAAAATTATATAAATCCTAGGGGCATAAATACAATGAATAAAATGATACCTGCTGTCAAGTGAGAAAATGAGCACACAACAACAACAACAAAATTATTTGACCATATATAGCTACTATAGTGGCAGGGAAGACCAAGACATAAACTCAGAAGAAGACAACAATGTGAGAACAGCTACAAACAAGGCCTCGAGAAAAATGCTAATTGAATCCAAACTCAACAAGAATTCCTGGAAGAATTAGAAAAAAAGATAAGAATGGTAAAAGAAAAATTGGAAAAAGAAATAAATTAAAGTGATGTAAGGGAATTAACAGCTTGGTAAGAGAGGCACAAAAATACACTGAAATGAAGAACTCTTTAAAAAGCAGAATTGGTCAAACAGAAAAGGAGGTACAAAAATTCACCAAAGAAAAGAACTCTTTAAAAATGAGAATTGCACAAGTGGAAGCTAATGACTCCATAAGACATCAAGAAACAATAAAACAAACTCAAAAGAATGAAAAAGCAGAAGGGAATATGAAATATCTCACCAGAATAACAATTGACCTGTGAAAACAGATAAAGGAGAGATAATTTAAGAACTAAAGTTATGATTTTAAAAAAGAGCCTAGGTATCATCAAATTATCAAGGAAAACTTTTCAAATATCTTAGATCTAGAGGGTGAAATAGAAATGGAAAGAATCCACCAATCACCTCCTGAAAGAGATTCCCAAATGAAAACTCCCAGGATTATTATAGCCAAATTCCAGAGCTCTGAGGTCAATGAGAAAATATTGCAAACAGCCAGCAAGAAACAATTCAAATATCATGAAGCCACAGTCAATATAATATAAGATTTAGCAGCTTCTATGTTAAAGATATGGAGGACTTGAGATATGATATAAAATGAGCTAAGATTACAATCAGGAATAACTGACCCAGAAAAACTGAGTTTTATCCTTCAGGGGGAAAATGGACATTTAATGAGATAGAGGACTTCGAAGCATTTCTGATGAAAAGACCAGAGTTGAATAGAAAATTTGACATTCAAACAGAAGATTCAAGAGAAGAATTAAAAAGTAAACATGAAAGAGTAATTATAAGGAATGCAATAAAGTTAAACTTTTTACAATCCTATATGGGAACCTGATACCTGTAACTCCCAAGAACTTTACCATTATTAGGGCAGTTAAAAAGAATTTACATAGACAGAGGGCATAGGTGTGAGCTGATTATGTTGGAATGACCTCTAAAAGAAAATAAAGGGATGAGAAAGAAGAATACCCTGGGAGAAGGGGAAAGGAATAGGTAGAATCGGGAAATTTTTCTCATAAAAGAGGCACACAATTGAGAGTTTTTACAACAGAGGGGAAAATGACAGGGGTGCCAGGCAGTGCTTGAACTTCACTCTCATCAGAATTGGTTCAAAGTGAGAAGAATTTATATATTTATACACACATGTATGTGTGTATATATATATATGTATATGTGTGTATGTATGTATGTATGTATGTATGTATGTATACACACACACACTCAATTGTTTACAGAAATGTAACTTACCCAGTAGGGAAATAGGAGGGGAAGGGGATAAGAGAAAGTGGTAATTAAAAGGAAGGGTGCAAAATAGACTTTTGAGGAGGGATAAGAGATGGGGAGTAGAGGGTTGGAGAAACAGAAGAAAATGGGATGGAAGGAAATACAGAGTTAGCAATCATAACTGTGAATGTGAATATGGTGAACTCACCCATAAAATGGAAGCAGATAGCAGAAAGAATTTGAAACCAGAATTCAGCAATATGTTGTTTATAAGAGACACACTTAAAATAGAAAGACAAGAGTTAACACAGAGTTAAAAGAAAGTTCTAGAGTAGAATCTAATGTGCTTCAGATGAACTAAAAAAAAAAAAAGGCAAGGGCAGACAAAGCAAAAGCCAAAATGAGCCTAATTAAAAGAGATAATCAGGGAGACTACATTATGCTAAAAGATACCATAGACAAGGAAGTAATATCAAAAATTTTACAGCAAATTTCTCTGAAAGAGGCTTCATTTCTCAAATATATATTGGGTATAGAACTGAGTCAAACTTATAAAAATAAGAGCCATTCCCCAATTGATAAATGGTCAAAGATATAAACAGGCAATTTTCAGAAGAAGAAATCAAAGCTATCTATAGCAATATGAAAAAAAATACTTTAAATACTGACCAGAGAAAGGCAAATTAAAACAACTCTAAAGTACCACCTCACACCTATCAGAAACGACAAATGCTGGAGGGGCATGAGTGAAAAATAGGTACACTAATGAACTGCTGATGGAGTTCCACCATTGGACCTGATCCGACTATTCCAGAGAACAATTTTGAGCTATGATAAAAGGACTATAAAATTGTGCACACCCCTTGACCCAGCAATACCACTACTAGGTCTATATCCCAAAGAGATCAAAGAAAAAGAAAAATAACATATATTACAAAAATATTTATAAAATCTCTTTTTGTGGTGGTAAAGAATTGGAAATCAAGGGGTAACCCATCAATTAGGGAATGGCTAAACAAGTTGTGGCACATGATTGTATTGGAGGACTATTGTGCTGTAAGAAATTACAAGGGGACTGGTTTCTGGAAAACATGGCAAGATCTATGTGAACTGATACAAAGTAAAGTAAGAAGAACCAGGAGATCATTGTGCACAGTAACAGCAATGTTGTAATGATAATCAACTGTGAAAGACTTAGTTATTCTAATCAATACAATGATCCAAGACATTTCCAAAGAACTCATGATGAAAAAAATGCAATTCAATTCCAGAGATGATGAACTCTGAGTGCAAATTGAAGCATAAATTTCTCACTTTATTTTTCTGACTTTTAAAAATATGCCTTATGTGGAAATATGTTTTGATTGATATCTGGGAAGGAGGGATAGAATTGAAACTCAAAATTTAAAAATAATAGAATGCTAAAAATAAATAAATTGAAAATTTTTTAAAGTAGAGAAGTGCTAGAATTTAAGGGAAAAAAAGAACCTGTGTGTAATTCAGAGTATTCCTGATACCAGAAACCAGTAAGAAGGATTTTATCACTCTTTACAATTCAAATTCCTAAAATGATCTAGAAATGCAAACCACAAAAAGTTCAAGAAATAAAATGTAAATGGTTCCCTTCTAACTATGGGAATATTTTTCAAGGGAGATATATAATTACATATCACATAAATACATCTAATTCAAAATCCTCACAATTTGTCTTGCCAAATGCTTTCTGACTTGATGATATAGTTTGTTTTCCCCTAAAATGAAAGTAGAAGTAGGAAGATTTTCCCCCTAATTAACACTAGGATTCAAACACTAGTAGTACCCTTGCTCCTGTCAATACTGCTGCAACTATTTTTTCACTGTAATTGGTATTGTGCTTCCTCATAAATACCATATTAGTAATATACATACACTCCAGCTTGGATCCAGTATAGCAGATACTCTTGTATTTTTGTCCCAAATCAAGGTTAATCCATTTACAAATTTCAAAATCAAGTATAGACCAACAGTGTGCATAGAGTATACAGTTGTATTGAGTTCACATCCTTTGCTTTCCAGAATTTTGACTGCTGTGACTTTGCCATCGTGTAAGACAACATTTTGGTCCTATAAATGAAAAGAAATTTTTAAGGTTGTAACAGTTTCAGTTGGCTGTTTTATAGACTAACAGAAGTAAATAAGAGCCATACTGTACCTTTAAAGCAACTACTATTTTTCTTGAGCATGTAAGTCCATCTTCACAACATGGAACACTTTCAGTTAAAACTCGGAACGTGCCAGATTCTTGACCACAATAATCCTAAAATATGCAATTTGCAATTTTAAGCATTTGTAAACTTTTCTACCAAAGATTTTTAAACTACAATAATTACCTTAAATGATCAATGTATCCTATGAAATTTCAACTTTCATAAACTATTTTAAAGTCCTCACTTCACTTTCTCCTCCAAATTAGAAGATTTTCCTAGGCGTACAGATTCTGACTTTGTTCTCTGGAAAATAACTTCATTTCCACATTTTCCCTAAATCCTTATAACTTAAGTTTTTACTGATCTTCCAGGTTGATGTTTTATATGTATCTATGACATATGTGGTTCTGTAATTTGGAGGGCTACTTATTTCTTGGTCAGATTGCATGCCTAAAGGTCTCATCAAAATGTGTCTGGAATTAGACACTTAATAGAACTAATCCATAAAAGTACTTATAAATCATCCAAAAGTTTAATGTTTGAGCATAAGATATAGAGGTATAAGGAAACTTAGAAATCAACAAGTCTAACTCTTCTTATTTTACAGATGTGGACAATGAGACGCAGAAAGTTGAAGTGGCTTTGGTATTGGTGGGACATAGAATGAGAATTTTTTTTCATTTTTTTTCTTTTTTAATAGTATTTTTTCCAATTATATGCAAAGATAGTTTTCTTTTTAAAAAAAAAAACATTTCCACATTAGTGATGTTGTAAGGAAGAATTAGAACCAATGGGAGGAACTACAAGAAAGAAGAAACAAAAAAAAAAAGAGAGAGAGAGCGAGCAAATAATATTCTTCAATCTGCATTCAGACTCCACAGTTCTTTCTCTGGATGTGGACAGCATTTTCCATCATGAGTCTTTTGGAGTTCTCTTAGATCTTTGCATTGCTGAGAATAGCTCTGTCTATCAAAGGTAATCATCACACAATATCGCTGTTTCTGTGTACAATGTTCTCCTGGTTCTGCTCACTTCACTCAGCATCAGTTTGTGTAAGTCTTTCCAGGTATTCCTGCTCATTATTTCTTATGGAAATTACATTCCATTATATTCATATACCACGACTTGTTAGGCCATTCCCCAATTGATGGGCTTCCCCTCAATTTCTAATTCTTTGCCACTAAAAAAAGAGCAGCTATAAAAATTTTTATATATGTGAGTCCTTTTCCCATTTTTATGATCTCTTTGGGATACAGACCTAGAAGTGGTATTGCTGGGTCAAAGGGTATGCACAGTGTTATAGCCTTTTGTGCATAGTTTCAAATTGCTTTCCAGAATGGTTGGATCAGTTCACAACTCCACCAACAAAGCATTAGTGTTCCAATTTTCCCACATGTTCTCCAACATTTATCATTATCTTGTTTTATCATGTTAGCTAATCTTATAGGTGTGATGTGGTACCTCAGAGTCATTTTGATTTGCATTTCTAAATCAATAGTGATTTAGAGCATTTTTTATGTAACTATAGATGGCATTAATTTCTCCACCTGAAAACTGCCTATTTATATCCTTTAACTATTTCTCAATTGAGAAATAACTTGTATTCTTATAAATTTGACTTAGTTCTCTATGTATTTTAGAAATGAGGCCCTTATGAGAGACGCTGCTTGTAAAAATTCTTTCCCAGTTTTCTGCTTCCCTCCTAATCTGGATTGCATTGGCTTTGTTTGGGCAAAAACTATTCAATTTAATGCAGTCAAAATTACCCATTTTGTATTTCATAATGTTCTCTATCTCTTGTTTGGTCATAAATTCTTCACTTCTCCATAGATCTGACAGTTAAACTATTCCTTGATCTCCTAGTTTGCTTCTAGTATCAGCTTTTATATCTAAATCATGTACCCATTTTCACTTTATCTTGGTATACAGTGTAAGATGTTGATCTATGCCTAGTTTCTGCCATACTATTTTCCAGTTTTCCCAGCAGTTTTGGTTAAATAGTGAGTTCTTATCTCAAAAGCTGGAGTCTTTGGGTTTATCAAATAGTAGATCACTGTAGTCATTGCAGAGTCAGAATTTTAAACCAGATCTGCTAACTATAAATCTAGTGCAACTTCCACCATAGTACATATCACAACAACATTAAGGAGCCCATATATTCATTTTTAAAGCTGAACACTTTGAAGTAGAAGTAAGCTCAAAGTTCAAAAATAGAAATATATGTATTTGATAAAGATTTGGAAATTTTAGTGATATTTGTAATTACCTCAACAAAGGAATACTGACAGAGACCATCGTAGCTGTAACTTTTTCCATCAAAAGTTCTAACATGTCCATCCCCATAAATGTGGCAGGATGTTTGACATTTGTTTTGTGTGCAACTCCAAGATCCTTTTATACAAGTACTAAGAGAAAAGAGACACAGATAATATTTATAATTTTGTTATATTTATATATAATATTTATAATAATTATAAAATTATAAGAAATGTTATTAATATATAAATTTGTTGGGGAAAGAACAAAAGGAATTGACATTTATTCATGAAGTTGTAAGGACATCATTGCATGTTCTCTTTTCTTCTTTCTCTGTCTCTGTCTTTCCTGTTGTGAATATATTTTAAAAATGAGAACGTAAGTTTAAGAGTAAACATCACCAGTAGTCTAAACCCTAAATGACTATGAGATTAAAATACACTTCTGTCTTTTCCCCATGGAAATTAGGCAAATCATGTATTTCTTAAACCACAAAATACAATCACCTCACCCACCCCCTCTCCCCTGGAAAACTGCTAGTTTGATATGCACCATTCATTGCATCCAACTGTTGTAGTACTTCCTTGTTCATATTCCAATCCACCAAAAAAACATGGGCAGTCATCAGGAAAGATACAGTTTCCTTTTGAGTCCCGAACCATTCCTATAGGACAGAAGCATCCACGTCTGCAGGGAATGTCTTCCTACATGAAGGAATACAAGTAATCAACCAAGAACTTAAGTTACTATCAAATCTCACTGTTATTTATTTAACATAGATTGAGATATATATAGATTATACAATAACGCATTTGGATCCATTAATTAGACAAGCAAAATATTACTATTTTCTTTCCAAATAAATTAATTTAGCAAAGAATTTTCCAAATGTTTGACTTGTAATATTTTAGCATTTAGCATCTGTCATTTTACTTACATTAAAACTAGGTATATTCCGAGAGCTACATGTTCTGTCCTGTCTTCGCTGTGCATTTGGTTCACTGCAGTTCACGTATGTAGCTCCTCCAGTACAATTTTCTAGAGTAAAAAAAAAGTTAATGTTCATTAGAAAGGCTTTCATTCAGTTTCTATTACTAAAATGTGGGCATTTTAAGTTTATAGACAAGAGTCAGATACTTTCTATCTTCTCTCTTAGTGCAGAGGGCAACACCATTCTCCTGGTCTCTCAGGCTCACAACCTAGCAGTCATCTTAGACTCTACTATCTCTCAGTCCCCATGTCCTATATGTTTTGAAGCCCTATTGATTTCACCTCTGCAATATCTCTCTAATATGTCTCCTTCTCTCTTGTGATACTGCCACCTCCCTGGTATAGGCCCTTATCACCTCATACCTGGACTATTGCAGTAGCCTGCTGATGGTTCTGCCTACCTCAAGTTTCTCTCCAATCCAATCCACTAAAATTATTTCCCTACTCAGTAAATCCAGTGGATCCCTATTCCCTCTAGGATCAAATACAAATTGCTCCATGTGGCATTCAAAGCTCTTCACAACATACATAGCACCCTCCTACTTTTCCAATCTTCCTACACTTGATTGCCTGACATGTACTATTTAATTCAGTGACACCAGCCTCCTGAATGTTCTACAAATAAGACACTCCATCTCTTGACTCCTGACATTTTCTCTGGCTATCCATGTCTGGCACTCTCTTCCTTCTTTACCCCAACCACTAAATTCCCAGGCTTCCTTTAAATCTCAACAGAAATTCTACCTTCTACAGGAAATCTTCCCCAACTCCTCTTAATTCCAGTTTCTTCCCTTTGTTAATTGTTTCCTACCTGGCATATAGCCGGCATATAGTGTGTATTTGTTTGCAGGTTGTCTCCCACATTAGATTGTAAGCTCCTTGAGGGCAGGTACTGTCTTTTTCCTCTTTTTGTATCCCCAGAGCTTAGCTCTGTGCCTAGCATACAATAGGCACTTAATAAATGTTGATTGACTGACCTACCTGAGATTTTGTCAATTGGATCCTGGCAAAGAAGAGTCCCATTTCGGCAGATACTAGGGATGAATAAAGAAAATACAATAAAAAAGTTCCACATCATGTAACACTTTGGAGTCCTTTAATAAACTGCTGTTGTTTGACCAAACTAATGATAATAATAATAGTGATAATAATAATCACTAATAATGATGATGATCTTGATGATGATCATGATGATGATGCTAAACCCTTAAAAGTTTAACCAATTATCTATGTCTTAAAATAAGGGATTAGGGGAGGGGAGGCTGCAAATTAAGAGAATGGCAGACACAGTGTGGTCTCCATGTGCTCTGATATTATAAAGGCCTGTCAGGAACCCTGAAATGTTGATGAACTGGACTTTATGAAGTCCAGTTGAAATTGGTATCAGGTTGTCATGATACACCTAAAAGTCAAAGAAATAAATGACAAAGGTTTGAAGGTTGGTCCTACACAAAACCATAAAGATGGCCAACTTAATAAAGAGGTTAGCAGCATGAGTAGCACTGCATGATCTGGTATTACTCAAGGAAATGAAAAGTAATTAAGTAGAAATCAACCAAACACTTTTATTTAGTGGAGCAGTGTTAATATTATGATTTTTTAAATGGTAAAGAATAAGTTCTTCCAAAATTAAAAAATTAGCCTTTAATTTTTTAAAAATTATCTTTTTATCTGCTAAGAATGACTATGGTCAATTCTTGCTGGAAAAGTCTGTGATTCTATGGCTATGTTCATCTTGTGGAAGGGAAAACCTGGTAATGAAATAGTTTTCACTAGGTCACACCAAACCTAGTTCTGTGTTAAAACCACAGACAAAACATTGCATTTAAATTTTATTGTTATTCTAGACAGAAATGCTGGCATTTAAAATAATTTCATATTGTCCTTATAAAGGAGTTCAAGAAACACTCCTCATTCTTTTTTATAGGAATCTTTGAAGCCGTTGAAATCCAATGGTTGACCAGGTTTGGAGTGGGAAAGAACATTATGGATCATTTGGTTCAAACTTTTTTCCTTTTATAAATAAGGAAACTGAGTCAGAGAGAAGCTAAGTGAACTGCCCAAGGTCACCCAAGTGGCAGGGGAAGATTCAACTCAAGTCCTTTTACTCCAGAGCTGACATTCTTTCTATCACATCATACTGCCTTATCTTAAAAAAATTAAAAGTTGACATGAATAAGCCCAAATAAGAAGGCAATATTTTAATATGTAAAAGGCCAATGCTAATTTTAGACAAACTACATGAACTTTTAAGTATAAATGAAACCCTTCTCTTATCAAAAAATTAGTCTCTTTCTAAAGGATGTTTTGGCTGAGTAAGAATGACAGGGCATAATTCTTAGACCTCACTGTTATAACCATCATATTGTATTTTACATACCATACATTGCCATCAATGGAAGCAATTCTGCCTGGTTTCACAATTTCATCATTTATGTAACAGTCACAGTGAGTTTTCAGGACACAAGATCCGTCACTATTAAGATACATTCCATCAGGGCAGCCACATCCATCAACTGGAACATCTTGTACATCACAGCTCTTATCTCTCTCTGATAACGATTGGCAAGAACTATTGCAAGCTTTTACATTGTACTTGAAGACCAGGCCATTTTGACAAGTTTGTTCTATTTACAAAAACAATTTTAAAGAGTAGTAGTTTTATAGAAATAAAAAAAGTTATTTACCTCAAGACATCATTAGTCATTTATAATCAAGAATTTTTTATACATGTACCTTATTCTGTACAGCAGATATGCTCTTGAAAATCTGTGTGAAAAATCACACTTTGGCCACCATATTTTAAATATAAAATAGTACTTCATTTTTCATAAAGCAGAGAATCTTTATTTAAAATGAGTAACCAAACCCTAATCGAATCATCTCATATGTTGTTTCTGTATTTGATTTTCTCAAAATGAAGTATGTCCAGGGATGTGCTGGTAAATGTTTAACAACCAGTTATAAAAAAAAAAAGTGTATCCAAAACACACTTTTAAGTTTAATCTGTTTAAGCTTAACCATCTATTACTTTCTTAAAACTAGATGATCAGCAAATTAAAAATTTGAGGTGCATATGCTCATTTTGAAAATATAATAACCAGGTCTTGTAAGCTGGTAGGAGCTAGCTCCAGCACACCTCTGATTAGGTACAGATTTGCCCTTATTATATGTCTGCACAGAATCTAAAAATAAAATACCAGCTCAGTGTCACATTCATTTAATCATGAAATATTTATTCAATTACGATTGTCATTTGGAAATATTAACTCCAGATAAAAATAAAAAGGAAAGAAAATGCTTAAGTCACTCTATGTAGCAGGAAGCTCTCAAGGAACATATAAAAGTACCAAGAACAAATTTATAAACATACATGGGGAAAAATAGATGTAATCATGATGAAATGGGAACAGTGAAAGTTAAAGTTTGCTCACCACATTGGCCCTTTCTCCATCCACTTATGTACACTCCATTCTCAGCACATGCTTTTACATAGTTTCCTATCATTGTACATAAGCAATCTTGGATATTTTCACAAGTGCAAGTGAATGTTTTACATTTCTTTAAAGCAAGAAAAAGATAAACACCATTGCATGATAGAAGTAACAAAATAATGACTGAAAGTCCAGAAATCTGAATTCTAGTTCCAGCTCTGCATTTAATTTATTAAAATAACTAGTCATTTAATCTTTATGAGCTTCAATTTCCCTATTCTATAAAAAGCAGGGGGTGGAATAGGCATTCTCTAAGGTCTTTTCTAGCTCTCAAGTCCTTTCTTCCTTCCAACCCCTAAAATAGTATGCTCTGGTATTTAATAGGTTCAAATAGCTATGCCCTTGCACATGCTGGGTTTCATGTGTACTCCCTCCTTGTGGTGTTCCTTCAATCCTAGTGGCAGTCCACCTCATATAGATATCTTATTCAGATTCTACCCTAGTTAATAGTCTACTCCCTCAAGAAGTTATTTTGCGTACTTTGCATTTAATACACACACACACACACACACACACACACACATACACACACAATGTATTATCTGTGTGAATGTTGTTTGTCTGTTTGTTTCTTTTCTTTTTTTTTTTTTTTGGCTAGGCAATAAGGTTAAATGACTTGCCCAGGGTCACACAGCTAGTAAGTGTTATGTGTCTGAGGCTGGATTTGAACTCAGGTCCTCCTGAATCCAGGGCCGGTGCTCTATCTACTACACCACCTAGCTGCCCCATGAATGTTGTTTCTTGCAATAAAATGCAAGCTCCTTGAGTTCAGGGAGGGATTGTTTCATTCTTGTCTTTGTTTTTCTAGCACAGTATCTGGTAAATATTAGGGGCTTAATTAATGTTTATTGAAAAAATAAGCATAAATCAGTAACTGCTCTAGATCTTTTCATTCATTCATAAATTATTGAAATACATAAATGAATATGCAAGTATTTCCATATTTGGAGATTATCTTCCTATACCACTATTTGGTCAGAGATGCTTAAGTCAAAGGAAGCAATCATGATAATAAACATTTATACAAATTAAATTGAAATGTTTTGACAAATCAAAGCTTTATTATGTCTTCCTTACATTTTGTTCTCTAAAAATCTCCCATGCTAACTACCTTATAGCAAGTCTATCTATTATAAATTAAAATTTCTCACAAATAGTGAGATGTTAAATGTTTAAACTACACCCACCTCATGGTAGGATCTAGAGTCCACAATGGAATGACAGGAAGCAAAAGGCCCATTTGGATCAGTAAGAATCAAACAATTCTCTTCCGCAAACTTTTCTGAGGAAAATAAAGAATGAGTTTATATGATTATCTCACACAAATGAATTTTATAGAAATTGATAAGCAATATCAATAATACTTCTTTGTTTATTGAAAGCATTATGGTTAAAACATTTTACCATAATTAATAGGCTTTATTTGATTCCTTAAGATTTACAGAGTATACAAATTATCTCATTTGAACCTCACAATAACCCTGTAAGAGAAACACTACAGATATTATTATAGATTTTATAGATAAGAACCTGATATTAAAAGAAGTTAACTGAGTTGTCTAGCATGACATGACTAAGGAGTATTATAGGCAGGATTTAAACTCAAGTGTTTTATCCTAACTAGAAGAAAATAATTACAAAATTTGTATTCAGTACCATACAATCAAACTACCACAGAATTTTTATAGACCTAAAAAAATAGTAACAAAATTCATCTGAAGAAACAAAAGGGCAAAAATATCAAGGGAACCAATGAGAAAAAAAGGGGACAGGGAAAGCAGACTGGTAGTACCAGGTCTCAAACTATACAAAAAAGCTGTAATCATAAAAACAATTTGACAATGGGTAAGAAATAGAGGGATTGATCAGTGGAAGGGTGAAGGTACATAATATTCTGACACAAATGAACATAGTAACCTAGGTTTGTTTTTGTTTTTTTTTTAATAATCCTAAAGATCCCTGGTATTGGGGCAAGAACTCACTATTCAACAAAAACTGTTGGGAAAACTGGAAAGTAGCCTGGCAGAAACTAGTTATGGAACAACATCTCACCCCTTTTACCAAGATAAGTTCAAGATGGATACATGATTTAGACATAAAGGGTGATATCATAAACAAATTAAAATAGTGTGGAAGAAACTACTTGTCAGATCTACAGAAAGGAGAAGAATTCATGACTAAATGAGAGAGAGGGAGAGTCACTTAACCTTATTTGCCTCCATTTTCTCATCTTGAAAATGAGCTGGAAAAGGAAATGGCAAACCATTCCAGTGTCTTTGCCAAGAAAACTCTAAACAGGCCATGAAGAATAGAATATGACTCAAAACAATTGAACACAACAACAATAACAGATTTGTAATGGGTTTTGTTTTTCTTGGCTTCTTCATAAGTGGAGGTGTTGGAGGAAAGAATTTGGAACAGAAAATAAAATAAAATTTAATTTTGATAAAAGGTAGTAAAAATTGGGTAGTATATGAAACATTAGGAGTAAGTCAATTGAGATTATAAAATAGACATAGGGAACTATCACTCCTAAAAAGCTTTCCCTGCTCCACATAAATAATGCTGCTACCAGAACATGCCAAATACAAACACTGCCAAAGAAATACCTGTGAAACTCTGTAGCCAGTTGTTAAAACTTTACATGAATTGATCATTTTTGTATCAAAAGGTCATCTTTTTTTCATGTTGATTACATTTTAAGTTTACCATCACAGTTAATAGTCAATGTTTGCAGTTATTTTTCAAGATTTCAATCAAATTAAAAGGAATAAAGTAATTTTAGAGATCATGTAGAACAAATTTTTCATTTTACAGGTGTGGAAATTGAGGCCTCAAAAGTAGAAGTGACTCATCTCAGATTACCCAAGAAGTACTGGAGCCAGGATTAAAACCCAGGTTCTGACTCAAGATCCAGCAACAAGCTGCTATATTCCAACATTTCCAAAGAAACATGAAAATCTACAATATCTGTTGTCTTTTTTTGCTACAACAATTATACTACTTTTAAAAAATGGAAACAAAAATAGATTGAAGGTGGTCTTTGAATGAAAAAGATAAAGCAGATTTCATCATCATCATTCTAGCTAACAAACTATATTTTAGGACTGAAAAATGCTTTTCCTTGAAGACCTTGTAAGGTTGTGTAAGAATCATCATCTTCATTTTATAGATGGAAAAAAAAAAGACTTGAGAGATGTTAAATAGCATGCTTAAAGTCATACTGACAACAAAGGGAAGACCTGGAGTTTGAACCCAATGATATTGAATTCAAGAGAACCTAACATTAGAGATAGCATATTTTGTTATAATTGTTTATTTTAATTACATTCAAACTCTATAATTAAGGTTTACTATTCTTAAAATTCAGGACAAAGCATGGTTGAGTGGAAATAGCACTACATACAGTTAAGAGTCCTGGATTCTAGTCCTAACTCTGATATTAATTTGAATATTAACTTTCTTTGTGAGTTTAGGTAAATCATTTTATTTCTCTGGGACCCAGTTTTCTCATTATAGAATTAGGGGTTAGTTAGAATTATTTCTGTGAGAGTATGAACATTTGGGAGGAGATGAAAGAAAAAGAAGAGACATGATAACGGCTAAGATTACTGACAAATTCAAAATACTTTCATGATAAGATCAAAGAAATTCTTCTTTATTCCTTTCTTATACTTATATCGCAGGAATTTGACTAGTCTTTTCCTTAGAACTGGGACAATTTTAAGAACAGAGCAGAGAATAAAATCAGGAACTGATCATGTAACTGGGGACAGTTGGTAGCTTTGGAGTTATAGATACAACAAGCTATGCACTTTGATGTTAACTTAAAATATTGATGCTTTAAATATTACCATTTTCTATGCTTATACATGAAGAAGGTCTTCCTTTGGGACAGGACATCATTTCCCATGAGTCAGCAAAAATTTGAGATGTTTTTTCTAACATGTTCTGACTTGACAAGAAATCATCCTCTGCTTTGTTATTGTAGGATCCACAGAGTCCTGTGGAATAGATAGTGTAAGTTAAAAAAAAGAACATCAGTTTTTTCAATTCAGCTTTCCTGATTCATGTATTCACTCTCTATTGCAATCCTGTGCAGGCCAGATCAGATATTACAGAAATTGATTACTGTAAAAATAGGTTACTGGTATTCTTCTAAAAATATAAATGAAATGTCACAATAGTAAAAAAAAAAGTGTATTTATGCTTCAATTCAGTAAAAATGCATGAAGTGCCACCTACTATTACTACTACTACCACTAGAATTCTCTGTCTCTGTCTCTCTCTCTCTTTCTCTTTGTCTCTCTCAGCATTGTCTTAGAAGTTGGGGAGAAAAACATAATAGTCCCCAAAATACCTCTTTTCTGTTACTTAGTATTTCCACTGATAAATACCATTTGAACTAGAATTCTATAACTTTAATACTGAAGTAGACTTATTTTCAGACAAAAGAACTAAATTTAAAAATCACAAAGATCATCATATATGGGTTAAGTTCATGTATGTTTGACAACTAAATGTGTTTTTATAAAGTTGTCCTTCTGCAATAGCACATACAGTTAAGAATGAAAACTCCTCTACTCTAAATCTTCCACAATTGCTTATTTCCTTCAGGATAAAATGCAAAATTTTCAGCTTAGCATTTAAAACCCTCCACAGTTTGGTTTCTTCTTACCTTTCTAGTATGATCTCTTATTGTTTCCCTTCACTCACACTCTGGTCCAGGGCAACTGGCCTACTAACTATTCCGTATTAAAAAAAAAAAACAAAAAACTCTAACTCTTACCTCTATGCCTTTAACAAAGGCTGTCTCCTATGCCACAAATGCATGCCCTCCTCATGCCCATCTCAGAATTTTCTTTCTTCGAATTATAGCTTAGAAGCTGCTTCTTGAAAAAAATCTTTCCTGTTCCCATCCTCTAACTCTTGAAATTATTTTGTATTTGTGTGTGTGTGTTTGTGTGTGTGTGTACTTTGCATTTACCTATCTGTGTTCATGTTGTATCTGTCCTGTACAATGAAAGCTCCTTGAAGGCAAGGTACCGTTTCATTTTTGTCTTTGTATTTCTAGCAACTAACACAATGTCATATGTAGAGCAAGTGCTTAATAAATGTATGTTGAATATACAACATTTGTGAAATTATAAACAAAATAATATTAATTTTAGAATAGAGAAATCTTATTTTTAAAACATTAACTACGCAAACTTTTCCAAAAGTGATCTAACATTTGAATAATGATTGAGTCAAAACCAGATCTTCCTTTTTTCTGCTTTTTGAGAAACCAGGAAGCTTTATGCTTATCATGAATGAAATGACAAGTGGAAAAGAAATTATAGGGAAATATTTCTGGTGAGGACTTACCCACTGTGTTTGTAAATTTGTTGGATGGCAGAGAAATATACAATTGCATCACAGGATCAATTTGTATCTGCATTTTTAATCCAAAAGATGTCTTTACTTGTAGGTATGAGGAAGATACCTTAAAAATTTGAATTGCATCTGTTAACAAATGATAAAGGACAAACATGAAAAGAGTTGTGATTTCATCATTTTACTTTGAATTTTCATATTTTTTTACATATAAATATTCAGCTTACCTGAATAGTAATAACTTTGCCTTTTAATCTTGTTGTTTGTGACACTACCATCACTATTAAATGTATATTTGTCAGCTGAAAGAGACTAATGTTCATGTCACATTATTAATATATTCACATTCCTATAGAATGTAAGCTCTCTGATGGCTTACATTCTACTCCTTACTTATTTCTTACTTTAAAATTTTTGTCTATGTACCAAATAACTAACATAGTGCATTGCACATAATAGAAGCTTAATAAATCTTTGTTTAGTTGAATTGGACTTACAAAATTGGTTTCTTTTGGAACATATTTCCAAAAATCTGAATTTCGATGTTTTTATACCGTAATGATAATGTTTTATTTGAACTAATTGGAAGAAAGGTTAGTTTGGATTTTTTTTTTCAGCTCAGTACCCCAAGGTAGTTTTTGAGGTTGGTTTTACTTTACTGTTTTTTTTCCATTTCAAGGGAGGGTTCTTTGGGATAGGGCTGTATAGCAGGAAATGACTGTAGCTAATAAAAAGGCATCAATAAAATTTGTTTTCTAAGGATTGTATAATAGAACATCTTAAAGGAATTCATATTTGTTTCTTACAAGTATATCGCTAAAATGAAAGTTTTCTTCTATAGTAATTATACATAGGATGAATCTCATGGTATAATTTCCCAAAGGATCTTAGGACTAAATGTTTTAATGAATAAATAAGGATGATCAGAATTTTGGCTAGGTATAAATAATATTTTAAAAGTACTTTCAATGCATATTCTCTCAAGCCGTTTACATTTCTCTCAACAACCTTCCGTCCATCAAAAAGCATTTATTAAGTGCTCATTATATGCCAAGCAATATGCTAAGTGATGGGCAAAGAAAGGCAAAAGAAAGTTTCTGCTCTCAAGGAGCTCACATTCAACAAAATTTTGTTACTCAACTTCCTACTACATTTAAGGCACAATGCTGGCTAAGTACCTGAGAACACAGAAAAGAAATAAGGCAAAGTATTTGCCTTCAAGGAACTGAGACTCTAGTAAGCCAAGCTGCTACTATAACACAATCTTGCTTACACTATGAAGTTGTTTAAGAAACATTAAATAATAAATAATATAAAATTAAGTTGTTCAATAAATAAACATCTCACATTATGGATCAGAGGAATACAAGAAAACGAAATAGATTTACTATAATTATATTTGTGATAACTGGCTACTTACAGAATTTAAAAGAAGGGTGATGCTATTCAAGCATGTTCCAGTTTGACGACTTAGACATGGACGAAGTTCAATGCTAATAGACCAGTTTTTATCCTATTTAAATAATGCCATTTAAAAAAATTATCTATTACATGATATTATATATACCATTCACCATGATTTTTAAAAAATTTGTAGGTATTAGAGATGCTACTTTACTACCAACAGAGAGTGGAGCTTTAATACTCAGAAGATACAACTATACTATACTTTAGTGGTAACTCTGATTCTACCATAAAAGTGATATGGCCGTGGTAAAATGAAAAGACTTGATGGTTTGTGATCTTCTTTCCCAAAGAAATTAGACTGTGTGGCCTTGCGCAACTCACTTAACCCCAGTTGCCTGGCCAAAAATAAATAAATAAATAAATAAACAAACAAATAAATAAATAAATAAAAACAAAAAAAGAATTTAGAAACGTGACAACCCACTGCTCTAAACTGTCTCTTTGTGTCTTGTACTGAAAATCTACCCAGTGCTCTGGAGGAATTTCTCTTGCATCCCAAAAAGCAGACCATGGTGCTTCACTCTTCAATTCTTGTTTCTGTTTTTTTGGCAAGGTAATTGGGGCTAAGTGACTTGCCCAGGGTCACACAAGCTAGTAAGAGTAAAGTATCTGGTCTGAGACCAGATTTGAACTCAGGTCCTCCTGACTTCAGGGCCAATGCTTTAACCACTGCACCACCTAGCTTCCCCTACACGCTTTAATTTTTGAAAGAACACTTTGGACCAAAGAACTACTGAATCATTTCTGTTATGCCAAAGAAAAGGAGGGTATTTTTATTTCAAAATGAAAGGTTTGTTTTAAACATATCTACAAATGTATTTCAAAGATGTTAGTTAGACATTTTAACAGTAGATAAGGCCCTTATGCAAACTGAAAATTGAAGTTATGCTAAAAATTGAAGCAATTATCTAAATAATTCTGGAAAAAGATAAAAATTGGACCTATGATTTCATTGGTATTGGGAACTCCTAGATGAGGTCAGCATTGCAGGTCAGCACCCTTTTTGCAATTTACATTCTCAGAAAGTTACCTAGAGCATTGTTGGTTAAGTGATTTGTCCAGGATCACAAAAACAATATGTATTAGCAAAAGGACTTCAATGAATATCCTCCTGGTTCCAACTCCATCTTTCTACCTACTATAGACTATGCTCCTTCTCAGTAATTTATGGTAGCCTACATTTTCCATCCAGTTTGAATAGACCCTCTATTCAGCTAATTATTTAGCTCTTCATGTTAACAAAATAGAAAGCAAACACAAATGGGAATATGTTAACTTCAAGGCAGTGGGTTTTTTTCTACCTACATTCATACATTCTCTGGCTTGGATAACACTGCTCCAGGCAGTCACTTCACACCAAAACCCACAAAAGGCACTATAATGCCATTCAACTGCTCACATATTTACAACATTTTCCCCCTATGGAAGTAGATACCTTCCTGTAATGATGTTTTCTCTCACATATTTCACACAAAAAGTATGTTGATCTGTAATTTCATTGGTATAAGGAATTTCCAGGTGAATAAACTTCTACTAATAAAAGTCAATAATTTATAGTTTAGAGGTTTGCCTACAGTACTGAGATATTAGGTGACTTGTCTAGGGTGACAGAACCCATATGTACCAAGCTCTCTGAATCCAGATCTAGCTCTCTACTGCAACATATAATAGAACCAACCAATAATCTTAAGTGAATCATATTTGTAATTCAAAATTAAGGTCATGTTTTGACTTCTTTCAAGAATTACTTGAAATCATTATGGAGGAAAATATATCCATTCTCTCAAAATACTCTAAGTTACCACATACATGGACAGCTAAAAAGTGACAATTGCCAGGATGTTCATATGAAACACCATCAAAGGTTGTAAATGAACTTCCTTCTACTTTACATCTTCCAGGACATAATGCTTCTGTGCAGAACCACTTTGCTTCTTCACAAGTACTGTCAAAACACAAGTTAAAAAAAGGTTAACAGCTTCAGTTTCTTTATTAATAAAAGCACCCAAGGCTACTACATTAAAATTACACACACACACACATATACAAATACACATGAAGAGATGTGTAGTGAGCACACTATGCTAGGTATAATTTACAGGGAAGAAATTGCTAGCTGTCAGATACCATTGAGTAGATACATGATAAAAAAAAAAAGGATTTCAGTCAATCATGTAGCAAGAGGGAGGAAAAATACATGCACAGCCCTGAATGTATACTGGTAATATGGAAGCCTACCAAAAATAAGGTGGATATTTTGTGAAGAAATATGTGGACTTGGACAGGAATGGCACAGAATAAGAAGGTTTTAGAATGAGGATGAGAATCTGTACCATTGTAAAAAAAAAAAGTGCATTGTGATATCACAGATCCACTGAAGACATGTATGTAGTATGTAAACAAAGAGACAGAAACAAGGTTCATCCCTTCCACCTGCCAACTACCCCTTATCTCAGCCCAAATCTTTTTGCTAATATATCATTTATAACTTGTTACACTGGTACAGCCTTGGTTAAAATAGAGAATTCTGCTCTTCTATTTTTTTATATTGGGATTTCATCAATATATTGAGCTCCTTATATTGATGAAGAAATCCCCTCTACTAATTCAGATTGGCACCTTCTTTGAAAATTTATAATATTAGAAAGTTGACTAGGGCACTAATAGATTAAATGACTTGTTTATGATCATATAGCCAAGTATGGAGCCGAATTAGGGCTTGCATCCAGGTCTTCCTAACTGAGGCCAGGTCACAATACCCTGCTATATATTGCCTCTTGCTCTAGTAAGCCACAAAATCAGTACACATCCAAGATTTCAGTAGTTTGTTCAGAATCAGAGGTTTGGAGATTTCATTCACTTAAATCAGAGATGAAGTTAATACATTGTAAATAAAAATTTCCCAAAAATGTCCTTGTCAACCCTCCACTGTTTTCCATAGAAAACAAGTGTTCTTGCCCCAGTTAGTGGCATAATCTTAGCCAGAGAGTTGAAACAAAGAGGCTGTAACTAGTAACAAAGTAAAGAAGTGGCTAGGAACAGTGCAAACCAAATGTTTTAAATCACCCGCTGTTTCACTTTAAGGTTTTCCTTGCACATACATTTCACATGAACAGGGAAATGAGATTGGTTTTCCACAATTTTAACAAAAGACCTGGCTGATTCTATTGCAGGAGCTGAACATATATAGGTTTCAAATGAGAATCTGAGACTAAGAGAATGAAACTCCTCTCCATTCTCTGGTCCAGGGAAGCATATTGTTGAAAAACTCAGAGGAAAATCCAGCTGATTATGCAATAAAAAGAAGAATAATCAGAACCGTTTTCCTGGACTGGGAGTAAAGAAGACTTTAGCTCAAATCCTGCTTCAGGCAATTAATACCTGTCTCAATTTTTTCACCTGAAAAATGTGAGTTGAACTCAATGACCTTTAAGGTTTATACGTCTCTAAATAAAATGAACTAATTTTGGTATTAAAATCACTCAGAATTACGATCATTGGCTTCATACTTGTAGTCCAATTGTCATTTTATAATTTCTAATTATAACTGAGGCCTAGAGAGGGAAAATAATTTGTCTCTTAGCTCCAAATCCAGGACTTTCTCCACTATTGTTGAATTAAGTATCCTCTTTCCCTTCAGTTATATAGCCATATACAAAATTTACATAAATTATTTTTGGCAAAATTCCAATGACATTCTAGCCCATGTTTCTGAAGTCAGTGTTTTTCAACAGTATCTTTGTTATCTTTATTCTTTCATGTTAAAAGAGAAAAAATGTAGTCAATCTGGGGGGACATAATCTACAAATTTTGAAAGGCTCTCATGCATAAAATAGATGAATTATATTTTTACGACTGACACTAGAGCAGTGAACAAAGACCAAAGAATAAAAGTTAAAGAGAAGCAGATTTCAGTTCAATATAATGAAAAACATTACTAACAAATCTTGGCCAACTTATCTAACATCTTTGTGGTGTTCTATGTATTTTTTAAAATTATCTGTTGCTTTAATACAGTATTCTGCATCTACTGATGTATGACATGCCCCTCAAAGAAAAGCATAAGAATCCCTGTCTTTTAAAATAATATAAAATGTTAAACTCCTCAAAAGAAGAAAGTAAGAAGTAGTAATATGATTTTTATTTATTTTTTAAAAGTTTTCTTTAAAGATATATTTACAATAATTTCAAACCACATTAATTGTTTTGTTTTACCAACAACTTGTATCAAAAATGCTTACCACTTGGAAAAACAGGGACCTTCTCTTACTTCTCCTGGCTTATATACCTTCCCATTGGATTCACAGGGACAATCAGCCCTTAATACACAAGTGAGATTTTCTCCAATATCATCAAGGAGATAACCTAAAATGTACTTCACAAAGTTATTCTTTAAGTATTAGAGTATGAAAAAGATTTTAATGTCAGTAAATTTTCAAGCAGAATTAACTAAATTCTTTTAATCATTAGTTCCTTCAAATTTAGACAACTTCTCACAACATATTTCTGAAATTTATTTTTTAACATATGTCAGGGCTCAAGTTCAAATTTCAGCTAATAGTTCAAAGAACAACTCATGAAAATTGGAATTGCATTCATCTTTGAATTTCTATTCTCATAGCTAAATTTTTGTAACTAGGTAAAGCTTTCTACATGGTGTCCACAGGAAGAAGCAATGGATTTGGACTAAGTCCCAGATGTGGCTGGGACTTAATTTAATTAGTTCCTCATCTGTAAAACAGGAGACTTAATACTTTCATTGACAACCTCACAGATTTCTTGTGAGGAAAGCACTTTGTAAACCTTTAGGTGGTAAATTAATATATTACTGTGATTATTTGCAAAGTAAATGAAAATACTTATTGAGTCAAGTTCGTGGCCTCAAAGAGTCCAGCAAGAATTAGAAGTTTTGGGGCAGCTAGGTGGCACAGTAGATAGAGCACTGGCTCTGCAGACAGGAGTACCTGAGTTCAAATCCAGCTTGACACTTACTAGCTGTGTTACCCTGGGCAAGTCACTTAACCCTGATTGCCTCGCCAAAAGAACCAACAACAAAAAACAATGACAAAGAATTAGAAGTTTATTGTGGAGGGACTAAAAATTTAGGCACAATGAAGAAAGACTGAATATCAACTTAGAAAAATCCTTATAGAAATCATTTTGGAAATTTCCTTAGAGTAACGCAAAGTGAATCTGTAAAGTCTCAAAATATTCTGCTGTCATCAATAAAGAATACACTGCATTTGGAATTTTAGTTGCTTTAGTTGGAAAATTATCTCAGAATATGTTACCTTTGGGGCAGATGCAGCCACTCACACATTCGTTGTTTTGGAAGGGAGCCACATTGGAACATGTTGATGGATTTGAAGGACTACATTCTTTGTAGATTTGTGTGCCTGGACATACATGTTTTTCTGAGAGAAAAATAAAAATATGTGAGAAATAGTACAGAATGGTAATTAGTAATATCAATTCTTTCTCTCTCTCTCTCTCTCTCTCTCTCTCTCTCTCTCTCTCTCTCTCTCTCTCTCTCTCTCTCTCTCTCTTTCTCTCTCTCTCTATATATATGCTAGAGAAGAGGCAGTCAGGGGCCTAGCTTGCCTAATGTACAACTGCTGAGGTAAAATATATAACAGTTCCAAATATGGAAGCTTCCTATTATAACGAATTTTTCTTGATAATTACGTGTTAAGAACTGTTAGAAGCTATTACCACCTCTTCTGTTACAGAGGAAAAATATGTGAAATCAAGTTCCAAGAACTCAGTCTTCAGGATTACCATAGCTGTATAACATCTACGTTCACAATGTGAATATTTCATTTTGAAAAAATGAACGTACTCTATCTAGTTTTATTTGATTTGAGCAAATACCACAAAATTCCAGCTTTTAATGCTTAGTTAAGTAATAGCAAACTATTTACATGTAAGTTAATATTTTAAATCTACCAATGATCCTGTTCAAGAAAATCATAATATGACACATATAACTTTCCTTGTTTTTACATATATTGACAATTCTTACTTTTTTTGTGTGAAAAACTCTAAAGTAAAGGAGTGTGTTTCCTGAATGCTTCCTAATCTTTAATATTTTAGGAATATCAGGTAGGAATGAGGAAATTTAATTCAGCAACCTAGTGATCGATAAACCCTCCAAATAGAAATTACTTGGGGAACAGTGCTAATTTAACAAGATTTATTAAGGAAACTAAAATCAATTCAGCAAAAAATTGGTTTAGACCAACTTTTTTTATAAAATACACCACAGTAAAGTTGAAATAAATGTATGATGTGATCATTAAAGGTAAAATTTGATAAGGCATCTTTCACAGCTACAGATATAAAAAGAATTCTGAACCATAAGGGATAGATGAGATCACAAAAACCAAAAGATACTTTTGCTTACATGAAATTGAAAACTTTTAAATAACAAATTAGTGCATCTTAAATAAAAAGGAAAGTAGTTAACTGGGAGAAAAATCTGTTTTTAAATGTGGATAGGATACTTCTCCTGGAGTCAGAAAGATCTGAGTTCAAATCCAGCCTAAGATATTTACTATCTATGTGACCTCTGGCAAGCCACTTAGTCTCTATCTGCTTCAATTTCCTTAGTAATAAGATGGGATAAATGATAGTGTTTATCCCTCCAAAATGTAAGGATCAAATGAGATAATACAGATAACTGACATATAATTACATGTACACATACACTTGTATATGTATGTATATACATACCATACATATACACCCAAATATACATGCCATATATGTCTACATATATACTGTATCTCTATATGAGGGTATATATGTGTGTGTGTGTGTCTATGCATATATATAATTTTAATATATATGTCACATTTTAAATATAATATAGAAAGAAAATCTTCTATAGATCAAAATAAGCACTTTTTGTAGTAACAATGAACTGGAACAAAATACATGCCTATTGATCAGGAAATGGCTGAAAAAGTTATAATACATGGAAAATATTGGTGTTTTATTACACTGCAAAGAACAATGAATATGATGAGAGAGGCATGGGAAGAGTTAATACAGTGTAAAGAAAGAACAATAGAGCACACAAAAGTGAATATGTTATACTAATTATATTAATATAGTGACTACAACCATGTAAATGGAAAGAACAATGCCATAACAATCAAAAGTGAATTCTATGAAATTATAATGGCTCTAGAAAAGAGCTATGAGAAATCACCTCCCAATTTTCTTTGAAGTAGAAAATTATTGATGTGGAAGAATTTTTTTCAATATTCTGTTTAGTTTTGGTTAACTTTTTTACCCCTTTTTTTATTCTTTATTATCAGGATGTTTCTCTGGGAGGGGAGATGAATGCAGGGAAATGTATATGATACAAAAATATAAATAAAAACAATTTGAAATCACTATATTTGAGATTCATAATTTTTGTTTTTAATAATTTAAAATACATATAAATTTATAATTTATAGTTAATTTATAATTTAAAGTCCTTATATTGACTCTTCCTTAGGCTGACATCCCACTTCCTAACCAAGTGACTAATAAGTTGTGGTGATTTTCAGCAAATCATTTCATTTCTTTGCACTTATTTCTTTATTTGTAAAATGGAAGAGCTGGACACTGAAGCCTTAAGAAAATTGCTCTAAGCTCTATCATTCAATGGCATACCACAAACTATATCAGGATCATTTCTCCATGATTCATAGACACCAGGACCATCTGAAGCACAGAGACGGGACAATTCAGAGAAACTGTCACAAGTATAGTTCTTGCCCCCATTCTTGCAGTAGTCTTCAATGCAGATTTGTTTGTATTCATTGGACAAGGAGGTAATTTTTGCACATTTCTCAAAGTATGTTCCAATCACCTTGTTGCAATACTGCAAAAGAAACAAAATATATTTTGTTTAAAATAACAAGAGAACATAAATTTGAATGAATCTAGTCAGCACAGTTTCATAATTTTCTCCAGCTTCATTCAGAGCACATAAGTACACATAAGAGCAAAGCACATAAGAGCAAAGACAGTAAATGGTTGGGGTGATCCAGGGCTGAGGTTTGGCAGGGCAAGAATGGTAATAGGATAAGGTGACAAGGGACTCAAGAGAACAGGATGGTATAGAGTTGAACTGATTCACCAAGGCACTCTATCCATTGCACTACCTAGCCGCCAGATAAAGATATGGAGGGTGAAAAGGTAAGGGACTTATCTTACACTGTACATATCTGAGGCAGGATTTGAATTCAGTTTTTCTTGACTCCAATTCCGTCACCATATATACCGTACCACCTAGCTGTCTCATACCTGTTATTGATCAATTTGAGGACTGAGTACTGTCAGAGCACTTTGATGTTCCAATCATCTTGCTCTTCCTCCTTTCCTCCGCTACAGGAAATATTTTGCAATGAGTGTTAGTGTCACTATCACCATGCATCCTTATTCCATAGTGATTAGAAAGTAGGGAGGAAAAAATACTATAAAAGTCATTCATTTCACTAGGATGGCAGAGAAAGGCAGGGACTCACCTGCGTTTTCCCAAATACCTCTCTAAACAACTTTAAATAACACCTCAAAACAAATTCTGGAACAGTAGAATCCACAAACAGACAGGATTCAATAGTTTTCCAGCCTAAGAAAACTGAGAAGGTCAGCAGGACTTTGTTGTATTGCCCATACTATATTTGGGTCACAGTTCTGGGTCTCAGACCCAGGGTGACAGGGACCGCTAGCATACCAGAGCTCCCCAACAGGGTAGTGGTCACAGTTGCAGGACTGAAAAGAGTGCTTGAGGTCACTTATAACACAGAGCACAGGCCAGAAGAGCAGTAAACGTACCTAAGATTAGATCACACCACGGTGGAAAAAACTGAAAACTTACAAGTCCCCATAATTAGCTGGGGAAAACAGTTGCACAAAAAAATCTGAAGCTTAGAGTCACCTACACCACAGAAGCAGAGCCCCACTTTAGCACAGAGTTAAAAGTCAAGAAACAGGCTGGAAAAGCAAGCAAACAACACTAAAAGAAACTGACCACAGAAAGTTACTATGGTGATGGGGAAGATCAAAACACAAACTCAGAAGAAAAAAAAACAACAAAGTCAAAACTGCTACTTCCAAAGCCTCAAAGAAAAATGTTAATTGGTCTCAGGACCAAAAAGAAATACTGGAAGAATTCAAAAAGAATTTTAAAACTCAAATAAGAGAGGTGGAGGAAAAATTGGGGGAAAAAATGAGAGTGATGCAAGAAAATAATGAAAAAAAATCAACAGCTTGGTAAAGGAGAAACAAAAATCCAATAAGAACACCTTAAAAAGCAGAATGGGCCAAATGGAAAAAAGGTGCAAAAATTCACTGAAGAAAAGAACTTCTTTAAAAGCAGAATTAGCCAAATGGAAAAGGAGGTACAAAATCGCAATGAAGAAAGTAATTCCTTAAAAATTAGAATTGGGTAAGTGGAAGCTAATGATTCCATGAGATATTAAGAACAATCAAACAAAATTTTAAAAATGAAAAAATAGAAGACAATGTGAAATATCTCATTGGAAAAATACCTGACCTGGAAAATAAATCTAGGAGAGATAATTTAAGATTTATTGGACTACCTATCAGAAAAAAGCCTAGATATCAACTTTTAAGAAGCATATATATAATGGTTCTACTCACACACACACACACACAATACATACATTCATATTTGTGTCCAATGGTAGCCATCTCTAGGGTAGGGGGAGTGGCAAGAGGGAAGAAAAAAAGTTACATGATAACTTTATTATGTATTTAAAAGGAATACCAATTTGTAAATAATAGAATTGCAGTTTCATGTGGAATCATCTTTTTTTTATTCTACTATGTTATGGAAATGCTTGTTTTATTTATTTATTTTTCTTTTTTTTTCTTTTTGGTGAGGCAATCGGGGTTAAATGACTTGCCCAGAATCACACACCTAGTAAGTGTCAAGTGTCTGAGGCTGGATTTAACTCAGGTCGTCTTGACTCCTAGGCCAGAGCTCTATCCACTGTGCCACCTAGCTGCCATACTTGTTTTATTTCTTAAGTTCAAAATTAAAAAATCAACAAAATAAAAAATAAATTAACATGATAACTGCCCTGATATTATGGAACCAAAGGATAAAATGGAAATTGAAAGAATCCACCAATCACCTCCTGAAAGAGATCCCAAAATGAAAATTCTTAGAGCTAATTCCAGAGCTCCCAGGTCAAGGAAATAATATTGCAAGTGAATAGAAAGAAACAATTCAAATATTGTGGAGCCACAGCCACAATCAAGATAATACAAGATTTAGCAGATTGTAACTTAAAGGATCGCAGGGCTTGGCATATAATATACTGGAGCCAAAAGAGCTAGAATCACAACCAAGAATCACCTATCCAGCAAAACTAAGTGTAATCCTTCAGGGAAAATAATGGATTTTCAATGAAATAGAGGACTTTCAGTCATTCCTAATGAAAAGACCAGAGTTCAATAGAAAATTTGATTTTCAAATGCAACTCAAGAGAAGCATCAAAATGTAAAAAGGAAAGAGAAAAAATAAAGGATTCAATAAGGTTAAATTTTATATTTCTACATGGGAAAATGATATTTGTGACTCCTAAGAACTTTATCATTATAAGGGCAGTTAGAAAGAGTATACATAGAAGGCATAGGTGTGAGTTGAATATGATGGGATGATTATCTAAAAAAATAAAATTAAGGGATGAGAAAGAGAAATGCACTAGAAGAAGGGGAAAAAGAGAAGTAGAATGGAGTACATTATCTCGTATTTAAAAATGAGTGAAAGAGCTTTTACAGTGGAGGAAAAGAATGGAGAGTTATGGGAGGGTCAACAGAATTGAGTCAAAGAGGGAATAATATACATACTCAGTTTGGTAAAGAAATCAAACTTGCTTTACAGAAAAGTAGAAGGGGCATGGGGTTAAGAGAATGAGCATGGGCTGATAGAAGGAAGGGAAGATAGAGGAAGGTAAAACTCAGAAGCAAAACATTTTTGAGGATGAACAGGATGAAAGGAGAGAGAGAAAGTAAGATATATAGGGGGAATGTGATGGAGGGAAATACACAGTAATCATGACTTTGAAAAAAATATAGCAAGTTTCTCTGATAAAGGCTTCATTTCTCAAATATATAGAGAATTGCTTCAAAATTATAAAAATAAGAGCCATTACTCATTGATAAAAGGTCAAAGGATATGAGCAGTCAGTTTTAAAAGCTATCTATAATCATATGATGAAATGCCCTAACTTACTATTGATTGGAGAAATGCAAATTAAAATAACTTAAGGTACCACTCCACACTTACCAGATTGGCCAATATGACAGAAAAGGAAAACGACAAATGTTGGGAGGGATATGGGAAAATGGAGACACTAACACACTATTGGTGAAGTTTTATATTGATTCAACCATTTTACAGAGCAATTTGGAACTATTCCCAAAGGGCTGCAAAACCATGCATACCCTTTGACCCAGCAATAGCAAAGAGATAAAAAAAAAATAAAAGCACCTATATGCACATAAATATTTATAGCAGCTCATTTTATGATAGCAAAGAACTGGAAATTGAGGGGATGCCTATCAATTGGGAAATGGCTGAACAGATTGCTGTATATATTGTGATTGAATACTATTGTGCTATAAGAAATGACTAGCAAGGTGGCAGAGCTAAGATGGCAGAGTAAAGGCAGGGACTTGCCTGGGCTCTACCCCAAAACCCTTCAAATACCTTTAAAAATGACTCTAAATAAATTCTAGAGCAGCAGAACCCACAAAAAGATGGCGTGAAACAAATTTCCAGCCCAAGACAACTTGGAAGATTGGCAGGAAAGGTCTGCTGCACTAGGATAAGAGAGGAGCACAGCCCAGTACAGGCCCCATGAGCACAGACCAGGCCCCAGCAAACCCAGAGCAGGGCTCAGGACAACTGAATCAGTGGCGGCAGTGGTGGTTTCCAGACCTCTCAACCCACAGACACCAAAGGCAACTTAGAAGGTCAGCAGAGAAGCACTATCACACCTGGGTGAAATTGGAGCACAGTCCAGCACGGGTCAGGCCAGTAGAACTCCCAGCCCCAGGAAACCAGGAGCAGACCTTAGGAGTGACTGAATCAGCAGTAGCAGTGACTGCTTCTGGGGCTCTTAGCCCACAGAGAGTAAAGGGGTAGAACAACCGGTCAGAAGGAGATTACTGAAGTCTTTTTGCTAGCACTGAGGCAGGACTCTGTTACTTTGCCCATGTTTGGATCTGGGTCACAGTCCTGGGTGGCAGGCAGTCCTAGGGTGAGGAGGAGCACTAGTATAGCAGAGATTGTGGCCACAGGAGAGGGGGGACCATTGTCACAGTTCCAGGGAAGAAAAGAATGCTTATGGTTGCTCACAAACCAGAGCACAGGCCAAGAGACAAGTAAATACCTCTCCTTAGATCATACCACCTTGGAAGAACTGAAAACTTACAGGTCCCTAGAAATATTTCTAAAAACAGTGGCACATAACCCTGGAAGCTTGGGATAGTGCGTTTTCCACCCTGGAAGCAGAGCCCTACTTTAACAAACAGTTAAAAGTCAAGTTATAAGCTAGGGAAATGAGCAAACAGCGGGAAAAAAACTCTGACTATAGCAAGTTACCATGGTGACAAGAAAGACCAAAACACACAATCAGAAGACAACAAAATCAAAGGCCTTATATCCAAAGCCTCCAAGAAAAATATGAATTGGTCTCAGGCCATGGAAGAGCTCTAAAAAGGATTTTGAAAATCAAGTAAGAGAGGTAGAAGAAAAATTGGGAAGAGAAATGAGAGTGATAAAGAAAATAATGAAAAATGAGTCAATAGCTTAGTAAAGAACACACAAAAAAAAATACTGAAGAAAATAACACCTTAAAAACAGATGAGGTCAAATGGTAAAAGGGGTCCAAAAATCCAGTGAGGAGAAGAATGCCTTAAGAAGCAGAATTGGCCTAATGGAAAAGGAGGTCCAAAGGCTCACTGAAGAAAATAATTCATTAAAAATTAGAATGGAGCAAGTGGAAGCTAATGACTTTATGAGAAATCAGGAAACAATAAATAAAACCAAGAGAATGAGAAAGACAATGTGAAATATCACATTGGAAAAACAACTGGCCTGGAAAATAGATTTAGGAGAGATAGTTTAAAAATTATTAGACTACTTGAAAGCCATGACCAAAAAAAGAGCTTAGACATCATCTTTCAAGAAATTGTCAAGCCTGCTATTCTAGAACCAGAAGGTAAAATAGGAATCAAAAGAATCCACCCATCATCTCCTGAAAGAGATTCCAAAATGAAAACTCCAAAATTAAAACTATAGCCAAATTCCACAGTTCCCAGGTTCCCAGAATTTTCAGAGAAAATATTGCAAGCAGTCAGAAACAATTCAAGTATGGTGGAGCCACAGTCAGGATAACACAAGATTTAGCAGCTTCTATGTTAAAGGAGCACAGGGCTGGGGATATGATATTCTAGAAGGCAAAGGAGCTAGGATTACAGCCAAGAATCACTTCCCCAGCAAAACTGAGTATAATCCTACAGGGTGAAAATTAATATTCAATGAAGTAGAGGACTTTCAAGCACTCTTGATGAAAAGACCAGAGCTGAATAGAAAATTTGACTCTCAAATACAAGACTCAAGAGAAGCATAAAGTAAACAGGAAAGGGAAATCACAATGAGCTTAATAAGGTTAAACTGTTTACATTCCTATATGGGAAAATTACATTTGTAACTCTCTAGACCTTTCTCATTATTAGTATAGACTATAAAGGGATGATATCCAAAAAATAAAATTAAAAGGAATGTACTGGGAGAAAGAGAAAAAGAGAAGTAAAATGGTGTAAATTATCTCATATAAAAGAGGTGAAAAAAAAGCCTTTACAGTGGAGAGGAAGAGGGGGAGGTGAAGGGAATGAGTGAACCTTACTGTCATCAGAATTGGCTCAAAGAGAGAATAACATACATATGCAATTGGGTATAGAAATCCATCTTACCTTATAGGAAAGTAGGAGGGGAAGGGGATAAAACAAGGGGAGGTGATAGAAGGGAGGGGAGATTGGGGAAGGGGATGTCAGAAGCAAAACATTTTTGAGGATGGACAAGATGAAGGAGAGAGAATAGAATAAATGGAGGTGGAATAGGAGGGAGGGAAATATAGTTAGCAAAAGTAACTGTAAAAAAAAATTTGAAGCAAGTTTCTCTGATAAAAGCCTCATTTCTCAAACATATAGAGAACTGAGTCAAATTTATAAAAATAAGAGCCATTCCCCAACTGATAAATGATCAAAAGATATGATCAGTTTTTATATGAAGTAATCAAATCTGTCTATAGCCATATGAAAAAATACTATTAATTGGAGTAATGCAAATTAAAACAATTCTGAGGGACTACCTCATACCTATTAGATTGGCTAAGAACAGAAAAGGTAAATGATAAATGTTAGAAAGAATGTCAGAAAAATGAGACATTAATGCAATGTTGGCTGAGTTGAGAACTGATTCAACCATTTTGTAGAGCAATTTGGAACTATGCCCAAAGGGCGATAAAACCATATATACTCTGGGTCTGTAATCCCAAAAGAGATTAAAAAAAAAAAAGAAATGACCTAAATGTACAAAAATGTTTATAGCAGTTTTTTTTTCTTGGCATAAAGAATTAGAAATTGTGGGGAAATCAACTGGGGAATGGCTGGACAAGTTGTGGTATGTGACTATGATGGAATACTATTGTACTACAAGAAATGATGAGCAGGTTGCTCTCAGAAAAAACTAGAAAGACTTGCGTGGACTGATGCAAAGTGAAATATACTGTGTACAAAGTAACAGCAATATTGTAAAATGATCAGCTGTGGATGACTTAGCTGTTCTCAGCAATACAATAATCCAGACAACTGTGAAGGACTTATGATGAAAAATGCTATCCACCTTCAGAGGAAGAACTGATGGTGTCTGAATACATGTTGAAGCATAATTTTATTTTACTTTATTTTTCTTGAGTTTTTTTGTCTATGTTTTCTTTCACTATTATGTATATGTTTTGCATGATTACACATGTATAACCTATGTCAAATTGCTTGCCTTCTCAATGAAGTGGGGTGGGAAGGAAGGAAGGGAGAGAATTTGGAACTCAAAGTTTTCAAAACAAATGTTAAAAATTGTTTTCAAATGTAACTGTGGAAAAATAAAATACTAAATAACAACATAAAACTTTAAAAAAATACTTCTCTCCCCACAAACCACCGTACTGAAATCCCTAAAAAGTAGGATAAAGTTCTAAAACATATCCAAAATGGCACTTTCCCACTACAAAGAGGGAAAACTGGGGAGTCATCTCCGGAATTGCCTAGTTTGGAGAACTGCTGTATTATTGCCTCAACGTGGACTTAGATTTGGAGACCCACAGTAGCTGACTCTCATCTCCAACTGTGTTAAAGAATGGCCTATAAAATTTTTTGGACATTAATAATAAGAGCAATACCTGATATTTAAATAAAACTTTAAGGTTTAAAAAGCAATTTATGTATATTATTTCATCTAATTCTCACCACAATTTTTTGATGGAGGTGCCATTATTTTCTTCATTTTACAGATGAAGAAACAGATTAAGAGAGGCTAACTGATTAGACAGTCAACAAGAATTTATCATTTTCTTTTTGCAGCCAAAAATCAATTTATCAATGTTTACTATGTGCTAGGCTAAGGCTTACTACTGTGCTAAGTACAGGGTATACAAAGAAAGGCAAAAGACAGTCCCTATTCACATTCACCTTCTAATGGTGGAAAAAACACAGAAAAGGTGGAAAATAATCTCAGATGAGAAGGCACAGCAGCTAAGGGGTTGAGAAAAACCTCCTGTGACTGATAGGAATCATGCTTGTGAGTTTCCTTTTCTCTTCTGAAGCAAAGTTATTATATAATCACGTATTTGCAAAGGCATTTTCTCCAAAATGAAGAAATTGAAATGGACAAAAGAAAGAGAAGAAGCAAAGAAGCATTTATATAATGCCTACTAAGTACCAAACACTTTACAAATGTCATTTTATTTCATTCTCACAACAACCATATGAGGTAAGTGCTGTTGTTACCTCCATTTTACAGTTGAGGAAACTGAGGCAAACAGAGGTTAACTGACTCACCCAGAGTCACAAAGCTTGTAAGTGGCAGAAGCCAGATTTGAACTCAGGTCTGCTTGCCTCTAGGCTCAGCGCTCTATCCACTGTGCCACCTAGCTGGAAAAACTGATTAAGTCTCCTTATTTTAAACTCCATGAACTAATTCCATCTCTCATTTGAGTTGCTGTAGTGAGTAGCCCCAATGTAATGTTAACTCGGAGGTTAGATTATATGTTGTCTAAGGTCCCCTACCATTCTGAAAATCATATGATCCTCCAAGATCCTAGAATAGAATGATGGCTGTAAAAAAAAGTAAATCAAAGTAGCTTACTGGAAACACTACATAGAAACTTCAGGACATAGTAATAATAGGCCAGTTCTACAATTCTTTCTTACCTCTTTTCCATCCTCACATTCTTCATATCGCTTAGCAAAGGCTTTAGGACAGTCATTAGAAATTTTACTGTTGGCAATGTTTTCATCAATATCTTCTCCTTTTAAAAAAATTCAAACATTCTCTTACTTGGAGATATCTGACATGCTTCATATTTACATGAGCTAAATACAGTCGTATGGAGAAAGAATTACAAGTTTCAGTATTAACTGTTTCACACCAGTACAGTTCCTGGAATATAGTTGATGCTTAATAGAGGCTTGGTGATTCATAGGCTTGCACCTACATTTGTGCTTCCCTACTTATTTATTCTATTATTGATTTTTTTTCAAAAAACTGGGACAATTAACTGATTTGTTTCATGTAGTTTGCATTTATGATTTCTTGAAATATAGCTCTAGAAAACCAGACTTTGATGAAGCCCATTGGAATCTAAATGTAGCTACTTGACTACGCCTTTAAATCCAAATCACCCTGGCTCTCACTGATTGGCCAATAATAAGTCACAACTCCCATCACTTGCTTATTGTTTGGGTTTTAATGGCTCAGAGTGAGTGTAAGTAGCAATTGTTTCTATTCTTGCCAGAAACTCTGAGGGTCTTATCTTCCCAGACTCATTCTTTTGAGGAGGCAAACTAAGCCATTTTTTTTGCCTCAATTCTTATCTAACCTTTAGCTTTTGCCTCAAACTGAGTGCTGGGAAAGACCTTAGCTTAAAAAGGCCAGGGCCTCCCACTGCGTCTGGGCCATTGCCAGTCATCCTGACCTACGTCTGATTCCAGTGATTCTGAAGGAGAAAGGCTGATGACTTTGCACAGCTCTGTCTCACTTAAATCCAATTCATTTGCAAGTCAAGACATCACCCTCTTGATGTCATTGGTCCTCTTTGAGAATGAAGGACAAACAAAATTTTTCTCAAACATTAACAAAACCTAGAATATTCATATAGTCTTACCAGGAACATCACTTAGTTTTCCACAAAGACCACAGGTGGAATATGGTTTGTGAAGAGTAAGCTATAAAAGAAAATTGCATTTACATTTAAAATGCCTCATAAAGCACATTATACACAAATTGTAAGGTCATTGTTTTGAGTAAATTCCAGGTTGATCAAATAGGGAAAATTAGACCCCAAGGTGGATATTTCTAGCCCCAAAGTAAGACAATCTAAGGCAGACCTTCAGGTTCCCTGCAATCTACTCCTCCATTCAGGACCCAAACATAATTGGTAGAATGGGAACTTGGTCATTAATGACTAAGGTAGCACATTTCCACTAATATTTCCTGAAGAACTATGCAAAACACTTTTAAATAATAAAATTGAAAATATATTAGATAATAAAATCAGAGTTTATTGTTAAAATCCAGATTTTCTAGTGAATGTCTAATGTCAATTACACAGTTATTATGGAAAGAGCTCCAGATTTAGGGCCAAGAATATTGTCATCTAATGCCTGCCCTGCCACAAGGTAACTGTGTAACACCAGCAAAATCACTGAACTTCTCTGTCCTAAGTTTCTCATCTGTAAAATGGAGCAGTGTTGAATCATAGATGTGCATGGATAGGCCTCTGACGACCTCTGACCCATCATAGCTGTGTGACCCTAGACAAGGCAACTAATCTCTCAGTGTCCCAGGTCACTCTTTATTGAAGTTGAAGAATATTTACTTAAATTGCAATCTTAGAGGGAGTTTGCTCCAAGCTGATATTTATTTAAAGAAAATCACGGATCTCTACCTGACAAACAAATGAAGGTTCTAGGTTAAGTGATCTCTAAAGTCCTTTTTTTTCTGTCTTTATTATCTCCTAGCATTTAACTTATTATGTGTCTGGGCACATAATAAGTAAGTGATAAATGACTTCATTTATTCTAGCTCTAAATGTCTCTGATTCTACACTCCTACAGGTCATTTTTTTCCCAACTTATTTTTGTTTGAGGGTCAGTAATGAAGTGATAAACACTCTGTAATTATGTGCAGGCAAATACTAGCAAAATAAACATTTTTTGATGTTGGAAACTGTATTTATTTTGGGCACATTTTATACCTTTGTTATTTAGATCTGCTGGTTATCTTACAGTTAACCACAGAAATAGAAGGAAAATGGATGTATGTGTGTGTATATATAATTTATTTACATTCTAAAGTTTCCCTGATAACAAGGTTATAGAATTAAACCAGAGGTGAACTTACGGACAATTTATCCTTTGTGTTCCACATTAAAAATAGGATTCCTCTGCGGCTTTCCAGCTTAACATAGTCTCCATAATGCTTTATGTGAATCAATTTGTTATTAAATGGAACATATACTCTGTAAAAAAGCATTACCTCATGTTAAATAGAAGACACTTATTAAACATTTCATTTTCTAAGTAAAATTCATCTCAACCTCAACGTGTCCAAAACTGAACTCAATATTTTTGCATTTAAACTTTCCTAAATTCCTTATTTTTGTCCAGGGCATTATCATTCTTCTAGTCACAACCTGAAAACATTCTTCTAGTTTTCCACCTGAGATTCATCTTCCATTCTTCACTCTCATATATCCCTCTCAGTATCCAATCAGTTGCCAAGTCTTGTCAATTCTGTCTCTTTAACTATTTATCATCTGTCTCTTTTTTCTCCACCCCTACTACAACTAGACAACTTCAGGTCCTCATCATTTCTGCCCTGGATTATTCCAAGAGCCTACTAATTGGTCTCCCTAAATCCATGTAGTCTCTCCCCTCTCTGATGCATCTTCCATACAATTGCTAAAATTACATTCCCAAAATGCAGTCCTGACTATGTCATTCTTCTGCTCAAAAATCTCCAATGTATCCCATTGTCTGTGGTATAAAATACTAACTCATCTGCTTGGCATTTAAAACTCTTTACAATCTGTCTCCAGACTATCTTTTGCATAAATATATATTACTATCCCACATATACTCTCCAACCAAATTGGCCTACTTGCTGCTCTTTAGTACAATAAACTCTACCTCCACCTGCACCTTTGCAGCGGCTGTCCCCCATCCCCTAAATGTTGTCTCTCTTCATGAATACACCTTGAAACTTCTGGCTCTTTTCAAGGCTCCTTCTCCTATTCTCTCACTTCTTAGACTTCCATTCTACAACCTCAAAATCACTTTAGATTTATTTTGTATGTATCTTCTATTTACTCATCTGTGTACATTTTGTATCTTCTCATCCCAGTAGAATGTAAGCTCCTTGGGGGCAGAGATTTCTCACTTTTGTATTTATGTCCCCGATAAGTGCTCAATACACGGTAAGTGCTTAACAAATGCTTGTTCATTAATTGATTGATTGACTAAAGATATTTCCCTATTAATACTACACCTAGCACTGATCCAGCAATAAATATTCTTTTATTACTTCTGAAGTATTCTTTCATTATTTCTTCTAGAAATAATGTGACTAATGGAACACAGTTTTCAATGGTCTATAATTTTAAGGATATGGAAAATCCTCAAGCTCAATGGATTTTGAATACAGAGAGCTAAAATTTCTGGATTGAAAAGTACACTCAAACATCTAGGAATGTAATCTCTAAGACACTTGGAAACATCTAGAACATTGAATTACTGCATATAAAAACATCAAGAATGGTCACTTTGGTATAACTTTGTAGATAAAACTAAAGATACATTTAAAAATACCCTGGTCATAAAGTAGCATGATAACTGACTTATTAATAAAATTATATTTTCCAATTTTATGATGAATATATTTAAAATATATAATAATAACATCTACCCTGCCAGGTTTGTGAGAATAAAGTAGATAGTTGCAAAGCATTTCACAAACCTTATATATATATATATGTGTGTGTGTGTGTGTATGTATATATGTATATATGTTTATATATATGCACACACACATATATACATATACACACACATATCTATCTTTTTAAAACATGTAATATATGTATATCATATGTTATAATGTAATATGTTATACTGTTCCCAATATATATGTATATAATATATATAGTTCCAAATATATAATCTTAACAAAGTAATAACAAGTGTTCTATTTGTATTCTTTTCTTAACTCTTACTTGTACTTTAAAATAAATTTTATTGATGTTCTTTTTAAACATTTCTTTATCTTTTAAATATTTCTTTATCTTTTAAACATCTATCTTTTGAACATTTCTTTATCCATTAAACTTTCTCATAAAAGTCCTCCCTTGTAAAAAAAAAAAACCAACATTTTTTTTGTAGATGTATTTACCTTTCTCCGTTAACCAGGATTGTTTTTCCACTAATAGAGACATAATTTCCATCAATTAGGACTGTTATTTTTTCAATATCACTCTGATTATTTCGTTTGATTTCAATGTTAAAATAACTTCCAGATTCAACACAGTGACGACAGAAGGTGTATGTGCATGAAGACTCAAAGGAAAAGATTCTGCCATTAAAGGCTTTATATGCTCCTTTGCCCCATGTGGAAGATTCACCTAAAACATGTCAGAAGTGTATTAATTATTGCACAGTAGATAATGACTTAATCTTCTACTGATAAAAATTTGAAGATTCCTCATGGAGTAATAAGCATTACTGAAATTTATAAAAGAATTGTCATGTATATCAATTTCATTTATTGTAATTATAAAGATATTATGATAAGTTTCACTACACCTTAAATCCTCCCCATTAAGCATTAAGGTGGAAGGAAAATATTTCCTTGGTTGTTTCAAATTTATTTAATACAGATATCAACAATGGAAAACAATCCTGTGCCCCCAGGGAAATGGAAAATAGGTTTTACTCTCTCTTCTTTGCCTGGCATAGACAGTTTTCAAAGAAGCCTTGAAAATCATTGTGTATATTTGGATCACAGCTAGTAATCATTTCCCCTGAGAATTTATAAAAGATGTCTTTCATCATTCATTTCACTGTCCATCTATGTCTCGGTAGGACATTTACAGGAAAAATAAAAGTTCTTTTGTCCTAGATGTGAACAGAAGATTATTTATAATCTCATCTGACACAGAAAAGTATGATCCTTCTTGAAAGAGAAAAGGATTTCTACAATTTGAATAATTCTGATTTATGATTTATAAAAAAAAGTTTAATTACTTAACATCCATTAAAAAGCATAGGACAAGCCAGGCATGGTGGCAATATCTCTGATCTCTGGTACTAGGGAATAGTGAGGCAAGTGGATCAATCTGAGCTCCAGTGGGCTAAGTATATCAGATGTCCTAAGTATGGCATCAATATGGTGACCCCCTCCCAGAATCTAGTGTGGGATGGTACTTCAGAGGGACAAGCCTGCTAAATTTGAGAAAGGAGCAAGTTCTGTACTAATCAAGAGTAGGATTAACCTGTGATTGGTCAGGCAGGCTACTTTGAGCTTGGGCAAGTTAAGAAGACCTATAGATGATAGATAGACAGATAGATAGATACATAGATACATGGATACATAGATACATAGATACATAGATAGATACACATAGATAGATAGATAGGTTTGTAGGTAGACAAATTAATAAATGTATAGAGCAAACATTTTACTGGCTTTTCTAACTTTGTGTAATAGGTTGAATATGTTCCCAATTTTAAAAAAAACAAAAGGTTTTTAAACATAAGCCGCCCCCTGAAAAGTGGTGACACAATCAAGACACAAGCTACAGGATCATAGATTTAGAGTAAGAATGGGTTTTAAAGGTCAACTAGTACAACTCTCCCCCTGCCCCATACCTCTTTCCAGATGAGGAAACTGAAATACAGACTAGAGCCAGGATTCAAATCCAGGTACACTATACTATTTTCCTCTACAACGTTCATTGGGTGCACTCTAGTTTAACATGTTATACAATGTACAAAAATAGCATCTACATCACACAAAACCCACCAGTTAATTTAGTTAAAAAAATCAGAAGTTTCACAAAATTTGATCAAACTGACATAGGAAAACAACTCATATACTTACTGAATTTTTTAAGTAGTTTAAACATGATGTTTTAATATCATTTAATATCAAACAAAGAACTTGCTTGAAAGCAGTCCAGTAACTTAACCACATTATTTCTTACCTACAATAACACTTGTTTCAGAATATTTTGGCGTTGCTTCTGGAATATGGAATCCTTTTTCTATTCAATGCAAAAGAAGGCATATTTAATTTCCACAACAAGTACTTTCCTTTTAAATGCAAGGCAGATTTGTATGGCTAGTAAAAATGTTACATGATAGGATAATGAACAGTTCTTTTATTTTAAATACAGAACCTTTGGAGGTTCAAAGACAGGGTCTAAATTATCTTATTTCCATAGTATGTGTGATTGCTGGAGTTACCTCTGCCAAGTGGAAAGTAACCCCCTTCACTATGTAATTCCTTAGCATACCCCCGATTCAATGAGTCCATTCATTTAAGGGCCCTGTGTGATGGCTAAAAGTTCTTATCTACTATTTAGCAATATTGTTCTCTTAAAAATAAACGTTCAGTATGTTTTATTTTTATACATTATTTGTTACATTTTTATATACTCAGTCTATTATATTTTCATACCAGCACCATTCCCAGTTTAGGCCTTAGGAAGGATATTTCATTGATTAGGTTCTATTAACTAATAACCAAGAGAATCAGTTCTCTGGAAAACACATATTAAGCTTGATAATATATACCATAAATCTTTAAGTTTCTGAGAACCAAATTTTTCTCAGTAGCCTCTGTAAGCATTCAAATTAGTATGTGTACTCAAGTCCATATTCTGAAACAATCAGGCTAGGTGGGATAAACATTTTAATACAAATACATATGTAATATAAAAACATATATAATATAAATAAATATAATGCAATTACCCTATTTCTTTCTTACAAATAATACATTTATCTTCACTAAAAGAATGAACTATGGTGAGAAAGTGTGGAGGAAGAGGGATGAGAACTGGGCCCATAATTTCACTGGAAGGTAAAGAAACTCTTTATCATTACAGGTTGTTAAATTCTTTGCAATTAAAAGTCTTAGTTACCTAGAGAACTAGGAAGTTTAATGATTTGCCTAAGATAACACAGTAAATCTATTAATCAATAAGAATTAAACACCCACTATGTACCCTGGGGATACAACAAAAAGTATATCAGAGGTGAGACCTGAACTTAGCTCTTTTTTATTTTAAAAACACCTCTCTATTATATTACATTGCTTCCTATGGCAGCTTTCTGGTAAAAGCTAATAATTTTATGGGCTATAAGACTGGTAGTAGAGGAGATCTTGAAGAATTTGGATATGTCTCAAAGGTTTTTTAAATGATATATCTAAAATAGGTTTTATTCCACTTCCAATTTAAAGTTAATAAAAACTAAACATAATTTAGTTTTTACTATGGCTCATGCAAAGTTTAAAATACTTAAATTGCTTTTCTAAAACTTGATTCTATAAAATTCGAATTTCACATTATACTGTGAAAATGAATACACTATCTTAATTTGCTTGAGCTCCCAACTGTTCCTCAATTATCCAGGTAACCAAGAACAGCTGTACAGGACTTATTTGACCAAGCAGGATACAGAATGGCTTGATATACCAGCAATCCGTCGCAGTGACTGAGTGTAAACCCAGCTGGACATGCAGAAAATCAGCAACTCTGAAGCCAATTAAGCTCATAGTCGCCTTGGAGCCGACCCTGAGTCATTTTCCAGTGTATGGACCTTCAAAAGACATCCTTATTTTCAGAGACTCTCCTACCTATTGTTTATGGGGCTCTTGGAAACATCCTGTTTTTATGGTTTTTGGAGACATCCCTTTATTTTATTGTTTGTATTAAAGCCTTGAACTATTTATATGTCAGAAGGCCACAGCTCTGACACCTGGAATTTCTCACTCCACCTGTTTCCTGGATTTCCCCTTCCCCTTGGGAATGGAGCTCTCTACCCCATTCTTCTGTAGGACCAGCCCAATTCCCACCTTTTCCCCAATTCCCAGTCTTCTTTTGTTTGAAAAGTGTATATACCATTGTCATCTTTTGCTTAGTTGAACTGTTCAACATTAGGCTAAGTGCTCCCATGAACATGTTTTATTTCCCTGCTTAATAAAGATCTTTAATTTCACAGGCATCAACTTTCTCTGGTTTTCCTTCCTTTAGGGAAAAGAGAGATTTGGATCTCACAGAACTAGCCTTTGCATTTTCTGGGTGTCTTCCTCCTTTGGGGAAAGAGGGATTTAAATTCCTTAGAGAGCTTGCCTGCCTCAGTTTGCAATGAAAAATTAGGAATATTTACAAAGACAATGACCACATTCTTAAGTAAAAGTTTCAAAGTAAACCAAAAACTTCTTCCTGGTTATCCAAATCATATTAAAATACCTGATTCATTGTATCCAATTGTTGAATAATCAGGTGTACTTATAGATGCTTAAAAAGGAAAAAGAAAAAAGAAAAAAGATCAGAACATTATCAAATGAAAACATTTTATTTTAGTAAAGTGACAAAAAAACTAACTCAAAATACCTGGAAAATGAACAATAGATCCAATACCATCAAATATATTCCCAATATGTATGCTTCCAAGGGATTCATTTACTATAGTTATAAAAGCCTCAGACCAAATGGAAGGAGCCAGGTATTTTGGTTTCGTATCCAAGACACTAAAACCAAGAACTGGATGATAACTCAACCAGTGACAACAGATATTTTAAAATAAAGTCTTTTGATGTGAATGGCTTCAGATGCTTTGATGCTAGATACTATAGTTTTAGGTATTTAAAAACCAGTTGACAAACTACAACCTGCAATGAGGCTAGATTGATATCTACCTCTAAATTGCAAACTGGCTACAATTCTACAAGATATACCTACATAACTCTAAAGTTATGTAAGTATCTCATGCCTGATGAAATACCTCCACATGAGATACTAGATGAAATGCATATTATAAATAACATAAAACATACAAGATGTTACAGAATGTAAGTAATTTGGATAATTATGTTTAAGTATGCAAACACTTAGTGCACAGGGATCAGATTTAGAGCCTTATAAAAGAGAACAAAGATAATCAGCAGAAGTACTCATGCTATACACACTCTATTCCTAGAAAGATTTGCACCAAATTAATTTCTCCAACCTAGACAGTATCTTTCAAGAAATTATTAAGGAAAACTGCCCTGATATCGTGGAACCAGAGAACAAAACAGACATTTAAAGAATCCATCAATCAACTCCTGAAAGAGATGAAATGAAAATGAAAACTCCAAGGAACATTATAGCAAAATTTCAGAATGATCAGGTTAAATAAAAATATTTCAAGTGGCTAGAAAGAAAAAATTCAAATATTGGGGAGCCACAATCAGGATTACATAAGACTTAGCAGCTGCAACATTAAAGGATCAGAGGTCATGGAATATGATATTACAGAAGGGAAAGGAGCTAGGACTACAACCAAGAATCAGCTACCCAGCAAAATTGAGCATAATAGTTCAAGGGGAAAAAAATAGTCATTCAGTGAAATAGAAGGATTTCAAGCTTTCATAAGGAGAAAACCATTGCTAAACAAAAACTTGATCTCCCATATCAAAACTCAAGAGAAGCAAAAAAGGTAAAAAGGAAAAAGAAAGCATAAGGGATTCAACAGGGCCAAAATGTTTGCATTCCTACATGGGTAGATGATACTTGTAATTCTTAAGAATTGTACCACTAATAACACAGCTAGAAGGAATATACATAAACAGAGGGTGTGGGTATAAGGTGAATTTGAGGAAATGACATAAAAAAATTAATTAAGGAATAAAAAAAGGAGTACACTGGCTGCAGAAGGAAAGGAGAGGTAAATTGGGATAAATTACTTCACATGAAAGGGGCAAAAGAATTATTACAGTTAAAGGGAAGATGAAAGGGTGGGCAGTGGGCCTCACTTGAACCTTACTTTTATCAGAATTGGCTCCAAGAGGGTCAGTTGAATATAGAAATCTATCTTACCTGAGAGGGAAGTAGTAGGGGAGGAAATTAAGTAAGGAGACGGGGGAGACTGACAAAAAGAAGGGCATATTGGGAGAGGGAATAGACCGAAGCAAAACATTGGTGAGGAGAAAAAGTGTGAAAGGAAAGAGAGGACAAAGGGAGAAAAATATGATGGAGGGAAATGCACAGTTACTAGTCATAACTGTGAATGCGAATGAGATGAACACTTCCATAAAATGGAAGCAGATACCAGAGTGGATAAAAAACCAGAATCCTACAATATGTTGTTTACAAGAAGTACACTTGATGCAGAGTGATACATCCAGAGTAAAGGTAAGGGGAGGGTGGGGCAGAATCTATTAAGCTTCAATTGCACTAAAAAAAAAAAAAATTAAAAAGCAGGTGTAACAATCCTGACCTCAGACAAAGCAAAAGCAAAAATAGATCTAATTAAAAGAGAAAAGGAAGGAAACTACATTTTGCTAAAAGGTATTAATATCAATACTAAACATATACACCAAGATGTATAACATCCAAATTCTTAAATGAGAAATTAAGTGAATTACAGGAAGAAATAGAGAGCAAAACTATACTAGTGGGAGACCACAACTGTCCCTTCTCAATACTAGATAAATCTAATTACAGAATAAACAAGAAAGAAACTAAGGAGTTGAATAGAATATTAGAAAAGTTAGATATGACAGATCATTGAAGAAAATAGAATGAGAATAGAAAAGAATATACCTCATTCTCAGCAGCAAGTGGCACCTACACAAAAATTGATCATGCATTAGGGCATTAAAAACCTCAAAATCAGATGGAAAAAGGCAGAAATATCAAATGTCTCCTTTTGGGAACATAATGCAACAAAAATTACATTCAACCAAGGGGAGTGGAAAGATAAATTAAAATTAATTGGAAACTAAATAATCTAATCCTAAAGAATAAGTGGGTTAAAGAACAAATCATAGAAATAATCAACAGTTTCATTAAAGAGAATGACAACAATGTGATAACACACCAAAATTTATGGGATGCAGACAAAGCAGTACTTGGGGGAAAATTCATTTCTCTAAATTCTTACATAAACAAAACAGAGAAAGAGCAGATCAATGAATTAGGCTTACAATTAAAAAAAACTAGAAAAAGAACAAATTTAAACTCCCCAAAAGAGCACCAAATTAGAAATACTGAAAACCAAATAAAATTGAAAGTAAGAAAACTATTGAGCTAATAAATAAAACTAGGAATTAGTTTTATTTAAAAAATACATAAATCATTACTTAATTTGATTTAAAAAAAAAGAAATAAGAAAACCGAATATCTGTGTCAAAAATGAAAAAGGTGATCAATGGAATAGGTTAGGTTTCCAAGACACACTAGTCAATTACTATAGTAATCTACTGTTTGATAAAGCCAAAGACTCCAGTTTCTGGGATAAGAACTCACTATTTGACAAAAACTGCTGGGAAAATTGGGAAATAATATGGCAGAAACTAGGCATAGATCAACATCTTACATCATATACCAAAATAAAGTCAAAATGAGTACACGATTTAGATACAAAGGCTGATACTATAAGGAAACTAGAAGAGCAAGGAACAGTTTACCTATCAGATTTATGGAGAATAGAAGAATTTATGATCAAACAAGAGTTAGACAACATTCTGAAGTGCAAAATGGATAATTTTGATTACATTAAATTGAAAAGTTTTTGCACAAACAAAGCCAATGAAACCAAGATTAGGAGGGAAGCAGAAAACTAAGAAAGAATTTTTACAACCAGTGTCTCTAATAAAGGCCTCATTTCTAAAATATATAGGGAACTGAGTCAAATTTATGAGAATACAAGTCATTCCCCAGTTGATAAATGGCCAAAGGTTATGAACAGGCAGTTTTCAGATGAAGAAATTAAATCCATCTATAGTCATATGAAAAAATGCTCTAAATCATTATTGATTAGAGAAATGCAAATCAAAATAACTTTTAGGTATCACATCACACCTATCAGATTGGTGAACATGACAAAACAGGACAATGATAAATATTGGAGAAGATGTGGGAAAATTGGAACACTAATGCATTGTTGGTGCAGTTGTGAACTGAGTCAACCATTTTGGAGAGCAATTTGGAACTGTGTCCAAAGGGATATAACACTGTGTATACCCTTTGACCCAGCAATAGCACTTCTAGGACTGTATCCCTAAGAGATCATACAAATGGGAGGACCAACATGTACAAAATTATTTATAGGAGCTCTTTTTGTGATAGCATTGGAAATGGGAATTGGAAATTGAGGGGATGCCCATCAGTTGGCAAATGGCTGAACAAGTTGTGGTATGTGAATGTAATGGAATAACATTGTACTATAAGAAATGATGAGCAGGCAAACTTCAGAAAAACCTGGAAAGACTTATATGAACTTATGCTAACTGAAGTGAGCAGAACCAGGAGAACATTGTACACAGCAAGAGCCATATTATGTAATGACTAACATTGATAGACTTATCTCTTCTTAGCAATGCAAGGATCTAAGGCAACTCCAAAGACTAGTGATGGAAAATGCTGTCCACATCCAGAAAAAGAACTATGGAGTCTAAATGCAGACAGAAGCATGTTGTTTGCTCTCTCTCTTTCTCTCTGTTTTGCTCTCTCTCCCTCTCTTTTGGTTTCTTCTTTCTCATAGTTTCTTCCATTGGTTCTAATTCTTCTTTACTAATGTGAAAATAGGTTAATATGAATGTAAGTGTTGAGCCTGTATCAATTTACACACTGTCTTGGAGGAGGGAAAAGACGGGGAGAAAATTTGGAGCTCAAAATCTGGTGAAAGTGAATGTTGAAAATTAAAAATAAATAAATAAATTTATGAAAAAATAAAATTGTCCAACCTACAAAAAATTACAAAAACAAGAAGAAAAAAATGTAAAGGGTGAAATCTCCACCAATTAAGAAGAAGTTAAAGCAATCATTAGGAAAATTTTGCCCAATTATATGCCAATAAATCTGACAATCTGAGTGAAATTAATGCATCATTTATGAAAATATAAACTACCTAGATTAACAGATGAAGAAATAGAATGCCTAAATAACCCCATCTTAGAAAAAGAAATTGACCAAGCCATTAATGAACAAAAAAATTCCAAGGACCATATGGGTTCACAAGTGAATTCTACTAAACATTTAAAGAACAATTAATTCCAATACTACATAATCTATTTGGAAAAATAGTTGAAGCAAGAGTCCTACCAAATGCCTTTTATAAAACAAATATGATTACAATACTTAAACCAGGAAAAACTAAAACAGGGAAAGAAAACTATAGATCAATTTCCCTAATGAATATTGATGCAAAAATTTTAAATAAAATACTAGCAAGGAGATTATTGCAATATATATTTCAAGGATTATACACTATGACCAGGTGGTTTAATACCAGGAATGCAGGGTTGGTTCAATATTAGGAAAACAATCAATATAATTGACCTTATCAACAACAAAAACAACAGAAGTCATAAAATTATCTCAAAAGATGATAAAAAAGCTTTTGACAAAATACAACACCCATTCCTTTCAAAAACACTAGAGAGCATAGGAATAAATGAAGCTTACATTAAAATGATAAGCAGTATCTATCTAAAACTATCATCAAGAATCATTAATGGGGATAAGCTAGAAATCTTCCCAATAAGATCAGAGGTGAAGCAAGGATGCCCATTATCACCAATGTTAGTCAATATAGTATTAGAAATGTTAGCTATAGCAGTAAGAAAAGAAAAAGGAATGGAAGAAATTAGAATATGCATTGAGGAAACAAAACTATCACCCTTTACCGATGATGTGATGGTATACTTACAGAATCCTAGAAAATGAACCAAAAAACCACTTGAAGTAATTAACAAATTTAGCAAAGTTGCAAAATATAAGATAAAACCACATAAATCATCAGTATATGACCAACATAGCCCAGCAGCAACAGGTAGAAAGAGAAATTCCATTTAAAATAAGTGTAGACAGTATAAAATACTTGGGAATCTACCAGCCAAGACAAATGTAAGAACTATAAAAATATAATTACAAAACACTTATCACACAACTAAAGTCAGATTTAAATAACTGTAACAATATCAATTGCTCATGGGTAGGCTGAGCCCATACAATAAAAATAACAATTCTGCCTAAATTAATTTACTTACTCAATGCCATACCAATCAAACTACCAAAAATTATTTTAAAGAAGTAGAATAATAATAAGATTCATTTGAAAGAACAAAAGGTCATGAATAGATATTCATCAATGAATCAATGAAAAAAAAATTCAAAGGAAGATGGCTTAGCAATACCAGCAATACCAGATCTCAAATTATATTATAAAGCAGTAAGTATCAAAACTATCCAGTACTGGCTAAGAAAAAGAGTGGTGGATCAATGGAATAGATTAGGTACACAAGACATAATAGTAAATGACCATAATAACCTAGTGTTTGATAAACCCAAAGGTTCCAGACTCTGGGATAAAAACTTATTTTTTAACAAAAACTTCTGGGAAAACTGGAAAACAATATGTCACAAACTAGGTATAGACCAACATCTAAAACTGTATATCAAGATAAGGTCAAAATGGGTACATGATTTACAAATAATGGGTGATGCCACAAGTAAATTAGAAGAGCAAAAAATAGTCTACTTGTCAGATCTATGGAGAAGGGAAGAATTATGACCAAACAAGAGATAGAGGGCATTACAAAATGTAAAGTAGATAAATTTGTTTTTATTAAATTAAAATATTTTTGCCCAAACAAAATCAATGCAACCAAAATTAGAAGGAAAGCAGAAAGCTGGGAAACAATCTTTATGGCAAGTATATCTGATCAAGGCCTCATTTCTCAAATATATAGAGAACTGAGCCAAATTTATAAGAATACAATCCATTCCATACGTGATCAAAGGATATGAATAGGCAGTTTTCAGATAAAAAAATTAAAGTGACTTCAGGAGCCAAGATGGTAGAGTAAGAGGTAAATCATGGGGCGGAGCCAAGATGGCAGAGGGAAAGCAGTGACTTGTTTGAGCTCTCCCTCCAAACCCTTCAAAATACCTATGAAAAATGGCTCTAAACAAATTCTAAAGCAGCAGAACCCACAAAAAGACAGAGTGAAACAAATTTCCAGCCAAAGACAGCCTGGATGGTTGATCAGAAAGGTATATCGCGCTGGGCGGGGAGAGGAGCGCAGTTCGGAGTGGGTTCACAGTGACCCTGGAGCAGGCCTCAGAGGGCTGAATCACAGGCAGCTGTGTCAGTTTCCAGACTTCTCAACCCACGAACGCCAAAGACAACTTAGAAGGTCAGTGGGAAAAGTCTGTAACTGCGGTGAGAGAAGGAGCTAGGCCTCAGCCACCCCTGGTGCCGTGGCTGTTTCCTGAGCTTTCGGCCCACAGACTGAGGGAGATTCAAGTGGCTAATCAGAGGGGGATTGCAGGGATCTCTTTGTCAGTGCTGAGGCAGAAATCTCTTGCTTTACCAGTACTTGGATCTGGGTCACAGTTCTGAGGGGCAGTCCTGAGGTGAAGAGGAATGCTGGTGTGGTGGAGCTTGTTGGGGCTGTGGAGAGGAAACATCTTGCCCCTTATCATAGCACCTTGGAAGAACTGAAAATTTTCAGGTCCCTAGAAGTATCTCTGAAAATAGCCGTACAAACCCCTGAAGCTTGGGACAGTACATTCTCCACACTGGAAACAGACTTTTACCTTAACAAAGAGTTTAAAACTCAAATAATTGGCTGGGATCATGAGTAAGCAGCGCAAAAAGAGGCAGACTATATTATCTTACTTTGGTGACAAAGAAGATCAAAACATACAACCGGAAGAAGAAAACGAAGCCAAAGCTCCTAAATCCAAAGCCTCCAAGAAGAATATGGATCAATCCCAGGCCTTGGAAGAGCTCAAAAGGGATTTTGAGAAGCAAGTAAGAGAAGTAGAGGAAAAACTGAGAGTTTTGCAAGAAAATCATGAAAAACAAGTCAACAGCTTGCTAAAGGAGACCCAAAAAAATACTGAAGAAAATAACACCTTAAAAAATAACCTAACCCAAATGACAAAAGAGGTCCAAAAAGCCAATAAGGAGAAGAATGCCCTAAAAAGCAAAATTGGCCAAATGGAAAAGGAAGTCCAAAAGATTACTGAAGAAAATACTTCCTTAAAAATTAGAGTAGAGCAATTGGAAGCTAGTGACTTTATGAGAAATTAAGACACTGTAAAACAAATCCAAAAGAATGAAAAATTAGAAAACAATGTGAAATATCTCATTGGAAAAACAACTGACCTGGAAAATAGATCCAGGAGACAGAATTTTAAAATTATTGGACTATCTGAAAGCCATGATCAAAAAAAGAGCCTAGACATCAACTTTCAAGAAATTATCCAGGAAAACTGCCCTGATATTTTAGAACCAGAGGGCAAAATAGAAACTGAAAGAATCCACCAATCTCCTCCTGAAAGAGATCCCCAAAGGAAAACTCCTAGGAATATTGTAGCCAAATTCCAGAGTTCCCAGGTCAAGGAGAAAATATTACAAGCAGCCAGAAAGAAACAATTCAAGTATTGTGGAAACACAATCAGGATAACACAAGATTTAGCTGCTTCTACATTAAGGGACCGCAGGGCATGGAATATAATATTCCGGAGGGCAAAGGAGATAGGATTACAACCAAGAATCACCTACCCAGCAAAACTGAATATAATCCTTCAAGGGAAAAAATGGTCAATCAGTGAAATAGAGGACTTTCAAGCTTTCTTGATGAAAAGACCAGAGCTGAATAGAAAATTTGATTTTCAAATACAAGACTCAAATGGAACATGAAGAGGTAAACAGGAAAGAGAAAATCATAAGAGACTTATTATGGTTGAACTGTTTACATTCCTGTATGGAAAGATGATATTTGTAACTCATGAGACCTTTGTCAGTATTAGAGTAGTTGGAGGGGAAAAAATTATATGTATGTATATATGGATATAGATAGATAGATAGACAGATAGATAGATAGATAGATAGATAGATAGATAGATAGATAGATAGA